>NC_056740.1:490434576-490727076 GCF_019279795.1 Protopterus annectens | reverse complement strand
CAATATAACCTTAGTTTACCCAATATATGGCCCCCTGGGGCAAGAGGATGGCATGGATTTGTGCCTACACCTTGAGCATCTTACTCCTCCATAATGGACATAGGCACTACCCCAGGTGTGCATTTGCAATTCCCCATCCTTTGATCCAAACTGCATTTGAAGAGGGATAGGGAAGGGCTCTGCTTAATGTGAAAAGGAAGCCTGTTTCAAAAAAGGGGCAGTCTCTGAGACACATATATGTCTCTCCAGCAGTTTTTGTTTGATTCACTGATTAAGTTTAGATTCGTAGATCATGTGACCATCATGCTGCTTGACTTACGGATGTGTAGCAGCTCCTTCAGGGCTCAGTTTTTGAGTGCCTTGTAGTTGAGGCACAGGTCACCCCTTAACAGTCGGTAGGAGACAGAGTAAATGGATAAGACTTTTAGTCGATCTGCATAGGACATGTTGCTTACACCCTGTATTTTCTTTGTAAGAAACCTCTGAGGTGTTCCAGCTACTGTAAGTGCCTAGTCAGGTACATACCAAATGGTCCCCTGTACTCGGTTATTGGTCTAATGTGAGTTGAGTACAGCAAGACTAGAATTATCTTGGATTTGGATACCATTCCTTTACCTATAAACTGCCACATAGAAAGACTTCTTCAACATTGTGGATACATGATGGTTAAAGTCAGGCTACTATCTATCTGTGTACCCTGAACTACATCTCACTTAACACACTAAAGGTATGAGTACTAGAGCCTGTGTAAATAGTTTTAAGAAAACCTGCACAAACTTAGTTCAATGATTTATTTTGTGCACTACATATTGCAAACATTAATCAATTTGTTTTAAACAAGGGCAATCTTAAGGGGGTAATTGTAGTTTTCTGCCTGTAGTTCTGCAAATCTGGGACATTTTTCTTCTCTTTGACTCGTCGTAGCCATGAGGAGAAATGAAATCCCATCTCATTATCAGACAACACAGAGTCCCATTTCAACTGAAACACTGCAACCTTATGTACACTTTAAAGCAACAAGGCATATTAAAATATGGATAACTGCAGGGTGACCATTGACTGACCTGTTAGTGATTCAGGATTTGTCCATTTCCAGTGTGGCTCTCCAAATAGGCAAAGCCTGAGTAAGCAAATATAGCTAGAGATCAATAAATCCTGAATATCCCTTGAGTTGCAGCTTTGATTGCACTACATATTAGTACAGATTTATGTCCTATTGAAAGGCAGTCTGCTCCAAAGGAAAGGTAAAGCCTGCTGTCCCACACAAGCTATTCGAAACAGAGATCAGTTTAACTAATGAAAGCTAAGATTTATTGATATTTCAAGGCCACTGAGTCCCATGTATATTCTTGCCTTGCCAATACCCTCCCTCAAGCAGTACCTCATTTCTCCAGGAGGGCCACATTGGTCAAACCCAGAGTAACTTTGGGGATACCATCCCGTAATCTAGTTTGTTTTTAAAAGAAGACAGTGAGTCACACAACTTAACACACAAGGAAAGTTTTTTTTTTTTTTTCCTAGAGGTTTGGGAGGCAGTAGATTATAAAACTTTCCCTCTATCATATTTTATTTATCTGTTGGTGAATATTTAGATCCCAGGGTCAAGTACAGCTGGAAATATTGGACTTCTGGAGAAACAAAGAGTCAGGACAATTGGGTCTCTAATGGCATGGTAAGCCAGGCAAAGTTCTTCAAAATTCTAAAAGACAGTGAATAAAGGGACAGAGCTTCCAGCTTAAAAAAAAAATAAAACACCATTTTCTATCATTAAGCAGTTAAACTGATGTTAACACTATTTATTTATTTAAAAAAGTTTATTAATTTGCCTGCTAACCAGGTAAGTAGACTGATACAAGTACCGCATTAATTCATCTATATATGATGATGATGATGATGATGATGATATTTTCTTTAGATTTTTACCAAATTGTGTCAGAATTTTATGTATTTTTACCAAATTGTGTCAGTATTTTATGTTACAGTGTCCTTAATTCTTTCCCCCTGATGCCAGTCTTAAAGTGACTACAGTTACCAAGAAGATAAATTCTGACCTCCAGCTACTGTTATGTGGTGTTCATTATGTGCTTTCTATATCCAGGTGTGTTTTTATTGGATATTCCTCCTTCCAAAAACAAATTTGCAGACTATTTATTTATTTATTTATTATTTGTTGTCCAGGAAAGTCCGACTAGGACAGAGACATTTTTTAGCAGAGTTCCAGGGAAAAACACTCCATGTGCATGTCTTTGGAATGTGGGAGGAAACTGGAGTACCCGACAAAACCCAAATGAATGCAGGGAGGACATGCAGATTTCACACAGAGGGCACTCCACCCAAGAACTGAACTGGAGAACCTCTTGCTGTGAGGTGACAACATTAACAGCTGCATCATTGTATCACCCATATTTACACTATGTCATATATTTGCCATGCTCTTGTGGCCTGGGTCATGGCTCAAATGGGTCCAAGATGGACCAGTTCACTTATCTGCTCCACAAATAAATACATTAGTTTAAAAATTAAATCATTGTGCTGTTGATGCATAACCACATTCAGTATATCATTTTCATCTACACTGAATCTCGTCATACAATCCCATAACTCTAACAGGTAAGCCATTTCTTTGGAGTGTAGAACTAATCAAAAACAAACACCGGCTTGCTGGAATACGGCAATAAAGGTTCCACAGATCCTCTGATGTTCACCACCTGATATTTAATCCACAACAACACTGCACACAGGTCTACATATAACGTAATAACATAAAGCCAAAAAACAAGAAACAAAAAACAAAAGTTCAGCGCTTTCATCTGCTTAAAGCAGACTTCCTCAGAACAACTCTTGTATGCATATCCTCTGTATTTAAACAGTATTTGGCGCCAAAATCTGTTGTAAAATTTTGAAAATTTAAAGGCATATGCTTAATTATATTGCACTTCCTCCATACTCAAATTTATGCTTGTACTAGGGAATTGAAACTTAATATATTCTTCTTATGTTAAAAACTTCTATTATATAGAGTTCTTATATAAAAGCACAAATATATTTATAAAAAACTATATAAAATGTATAAAAATTATTTACAAAATATATGTATACATTATGAAATATCTCTCTACAAATACTTATACATTGTGATAATAAATACTTAATAAATAATTGATAAATAAATGAATAAATAATACATCAATAATACATTGTATACAATATAAAATCAATACAATACTGTATGCTATATAAATACAATATATAATGATATGCAAAATTATGGTGTACTATAGTTCTTTTCCTTTACATTAAATCTCGTCTATTGCATGAATGATAATATGGCAGAAAACTAGTAGAATCTTATTTCCTACATATCTATACATCATGTGGTTTTAAATCATGTTTTTAAAAAAGGCTTGATGCTAATAAAATCATTTAATCCTGGTTTTCTTGTTGCATCCGTAAGCATCTGCCACCAACTCTCTTTACACGCTAATTTATTCTTCCAGTCTCCTCCTCTGGGGTTTAAGAATTCCTGATCTATGATAGAGAATAAAAAGGAATTTTATTCCACATTTCTTTGGAGTGTGATATGATGCTCTCTCCTTGCATGTTGTATTGCCATGTTAACCAACAAACTTATTTAAAATGTTTCAGACTGTTTTAAACAAGTCTATTAGATGTTGGGCCTTCTTTCTGTCTTCGTCTCTTTGTGACAAAATTAATCTGCGGAAGTGTCTTTGTAGTGTTCTCTTTGTTTATATTCACTTAATGTAGATTTGTATACGGAAGACACTGATTCAGTGTAATTGTGCTCTTGGAATTCGAAACAGAACTGAATCATAGGATCATAGGATCATAGCAGGGTTGCTAGGCTATTGGCTTTGAGGCCCTTATAAGCCTAGCCAAGAGTTTAGCCCATATTTAGACAAACCAGCACCCTGAAGCCTTCACTTCTGAAGCTGGTTAAGTGCTGATGTAGTCAGACAACTGAGAATGCCGTCTTTATTCTGTGAAAGAAAACCAGAAAAAAATACGTGATAAGTGCTTTCATTTATAACTGTCTTTTGTCAGCATGTTTTTTTAACTCTTGAGTTAAAAATAGTGATTTTGCTTGTACCTAGCAAAATACAGTCCAGAATCCATGAATGTCTGTTCGTTGTCCGTGGCTTGTGTGCACGATGAGCAGCATCACATTGGAAGTCTGCGATTTGGGAAACAGTGGCATGCATTGTGGACAGGGAGAAAACAAGGTTTAGCAGTAGAATATGTTAAGGATCATATAATGAACCATGATGTATGCAAATGAATGTAAAAAAAGGCAAGATGATTCAGAAAAGTATAAAAGATGCACAGACATGGCACATCTACTTTAGAGCAAATTCAAGCAAATGTTGGAGTACAGCTACAGGAAAACTTTAAAAAATGTTAGGGGTTACTTTAGCCATCATAAACTTATACCTGCAACATGCTTTGATAGAATGTGTAGCTGCCAACCATGATGGATATCACCCACAGAGATGTAGTATATTCAGACCACATTTTGACCTACCATAATTTACATGAGATTGAAATAATGGAGAATAACAGGGTGGATAGGAGTGCCATACAGCAAACAGTAAGCACCTGTCCAGCCACATCTGAAACCATGTGGAAGTCATGGAGAACCAATCACAGTAGATGCTAAGGTATATTTAGCTACAGGGACCTTTCAGTGACCTACAGGGCATATAGTGGGGATTTCACAGGCCTCTGAGTCAGGAATACTCCAGTTCCTCAATGCAGTGCTTCAAGATGTGTGGAAGCGTATATGGTTTCCACATACTCCAAAGGAGAGAGCCACCACCATACAAAATTTCTATGCCATCGCCCATTTCCCTGAGATACTGGGAGCCATAGACAGCATCAAAATTAAAATAAAGAGTCCATGAGGTGAACTGGGAAGGAGGTATGTAAATGGAAAATATTATCAGTCCATCAACTGTCAGGTGATCTGTAATGCACATGATATTATTTATAATGTACATGCAGGCCACACAGTTTCCTCAACTCCCACATACAGTTCACTTGCGCTCTCTAACAAAGGTTTTCAGGGGGTAACTTCCCACAGGGACATCTAGTAGGACATACTGGATATGCCCTAGAACACTGGCTAATGAATCCCATGAGAAACCCACATAGACCCACTAAGGAAGGTTACAACATTGCACCTGCACAGACTAGTAATATTATGGAGCATATATTTGGGCTGCTCAAGTCACAGTTCCTCTGGATATATCTGGAGTCGCCCTGCAATATTGACTGTCTATGCCATCTTACATATTATGCATAAAACCAGTCACAGAAGAGTGCTGTAGTACAGGGAAAACAGCTCCCAGCATCACAGGCAGTGACAGCTGACACAGTTGAGAGGCCAGGTGAGGAGTTAGCAACAGGTGATGATCATGGCAGACTGAGGTGGGCACAATATGCCAGGGCACTGGCTAAGAGACAGCCAGTGGTTCATGCTGTCAGTACTTGATTAATAGACTCAGGAACACTGACGCATACAAACAAAACAGACATTGCCTACCTATGCACTCGACTTTACTTATTTTTGCTACGTTAGCCACAACCAGGATCCGGCATTCTGAACGTTTATTCTTATTCCTAATGTTTTACTTCATCCAGCAGATAGTTGAGGCTGCAGGTCAGGATACCAGATCAATGCTTCATAGATTTCACTGCCTTTTTTTATTTTACCGTGAGTGTGTCAAACAACAGTACCACCCAGGAATGGCTTAACTAACATATCAGATGTGTACACTCACACTTACACAGGTAGGGGGGTCACATATGTGATGTACCCCCATTTTTATGGAAAACATAAGCATTAAGACTCACTGCTCAGGTTAACCCTTCAAATGTGCACTATCTGGCAATTGTGATGTGACTTTTTCTGTGGCATTAGCGGTTAATGCATAGCTCAAAAGAATGTGGACTTAGGCCAGTGTTTGAGTCTGGCTACATGCAACTTCAAGTGCCAGGGATTAATAATAGGTAAGACTGGCTTATGCAACACATGTGGTGTGGCTAATTCAACATTTTAGTAACATTCACATGGTTAGAAGGTTTATATCCATCAAATGTTATACCCCGTTTTTAAGTAAGCCGTAAACATTCCAACACGATGCTCAAGTTATCCCTTCAACTGTGTGCTTTCTGACAACTATGATTTCACATCTTTTGTGGTGTCAGCACTTATTACACAGCTCTAACAACTGTACAGTGAGTTAGGCAGGTGTCTTATTATTAATTATTTAACATATGTGATGTGTACGACTGTACTCATTACTAATATGTTCACATTATTTAAAACATGTGATGTGAACTACTGTACTCATTGTTAACATGTTCACATTATTTAACGTATGTGATGTGAACGGGGTTCCGGCGTGTAGATCGCGAGACAAATGCCCGCGAGCTACATCGCTGAAACCAGAAGGCCGCAGCACCGCTAAACCGTAGAGCGGTGCTGCCGAAATGTAGATACGATGCGGAAAGCTACGGCGGTGGGAAAACACACAAAAGCAGATAGCCCCTAAAGCAAACACGCAGGCTGTCAACACATAGCGTACATGGCCGGCAAACACACGCTGATTGGGGCGATAAACGGCACAACGGTAGTGCTACAAAACTGATGCAAAAGCAGATAATACACAAGTACTTACTGTCACAGCCCCAGTTGTCCACGCAAACACAGCAAACAGTCCCCGAGAAGCAGGAAGTAAAATCCCCATCACGTAGAGTAATGCACAGCACACCTTACCCTGAGAAATGCTGCATAGAATAGCAGGTCATGTGTCAGGCTAAACCCTTAAAGGTGCAGACAAAGCAGTGTCAGAGTCAATAGTCCACACACACTATAACCTAGGGAAACACCTGTTTGTGTACTAGTAGTAAGCATGTCACAGCAGGGGGTTTGTAGTACAGGGCAAACCCAAATAACAGGCATGCCTGCAACAAACAGTACCTATCCTGCTAAAGCCAACCTGGTAAAGCATGACATATTAACCCAGTTGCAGGGGATATAGTAGCTGTAACCCATCTCCCACTCCACATTAGTGTAAGACATGCAGGTTTTGCTAAACACGGCAAGTTGTCCCTGTAACAGGAGTATAGACAAATACGCAGTCCCATGTAGGAAGACAAGGGTGCAAGACAGAGGTACCCCCCTATGTAACAGCTGCCACTTAAACAGAAACCAGGCCCTATACCGTGATTGGCTAGCAGCAACAACTGGGACTTAAAGGGGGCTGGCACAGTACACACAGAACCTGTGCTGCAATTAGGCATCGTGGACTCCAAACAGAGTACAAGCATATGGCAACCCCAGGGATGTGTTAACTGCAGACATTGAAACCATAGGGAAGAGGCAGTCAGAGACGGTTGGAGTGCACATAGCTGTACAGGGCCACTGTGACAGACAGCGTTAATACACACGGTATAAGACAAGGAGGTGTAAACCGAGTGACCTACTGTCTGGAAGGGACTTGCTCCAAGTTCAGTAGTATATCCCATACCAAGCTTCACCGGCTGTGATGGGTTCTGAGAGACCATCTACAAGTGCTGCTACCATGCTGGAATGTATGTATCTGTATAGCCCCGGTCTGATTGGCAACAGATACAGCACAGTGCCCGGCCAATGTGGCAAACCCATGCTGGTGGTGGAGGGGTACCTCTATCATTTGGAATGTGAGACACCACCAAAACGGTACTGGGCATGTAGTGAGCGGAGAGTAAAGGCATGCAGAGGACGTGCCATCACTGTTCGCCAGGAAGAGGGTGAGGAATTGCTGAAATCACTGCCACACCAGCACGGCCCGGATGCAACAATGGCACAAGTGGCTACACTGCGAGCAGAACTGCGGCAGAGCGCGGTAACTGGTAATGAATTGCCAAGCTTGGTAATGCAGAGTGTGCTAGGCACAGCAGATGACAATGTACTGCAGGAGATGCCTTGTCGTGCAACCCTTCGAAGGAGCATCACCAGGGTACGGCAGCAGGCATGGGCATCCATGGCTACACCTCCAGCAACTCTTGCAGATATTGATGCCAGCCAGTATCCACTCCATAGTGGCAGCTTCATCCTTCATAGAAGGTCGGATATGGATGGTACTGCTTCCTTGGTAGTACTTACTACAACACAGAACCTGACTGACCTGTGCAGGTCCGACATCGTTCTTGGTGATGGCACTTTTCCCACACGGGCTGATATATGTCGCCAACTATATACATTACATGGCTGTATTGGCACCCCCACCTCAATGAGGATCGTACCCCTGGTGTACTGTCTCATGACACGGAAGTCGGAGTCTGCATACACCACTTTGTGGGAGGTGCTGAGGGGTATGGCTGCTGAACAGGGATGCACTTTGTCACCACAGTATATTATGACTGATTTTGAGAAGGCAGCAATCCGTGCCAGCCAGGAAGCATTCCCTAGGAGTATTCTGAAGGGATGCCTATTCCATTTTGCACAGATCATCTGGCGCCAGATCCAGCATCACCACCTTGTCGCCCTCTATGGCACGGACACTGCTTTCTCCATTGCCATCCGCAAGCTGATAGCGTTGGCATTCCTACCTTTGGATGATGTTGTCCCTGCATTTCTGGACATTGTGGCTTCCTTACCGGAATGTGCTCAGCTGATTGGCATATTTCTAGACCATCATTATGTCCGAGGCCGACCACGCAAGTATGCATCCCGCTGTTCAGTACAGACGCGAATGCCATCATCATACCCTATGCGGTTTTGGAATGTGTCCGATGTCTCTGAGATGGACTTCCCACGTACTAACAACCAGGTGGAGGCATGGCATCATCGGCTGAAGGTATTACTGGGTCGCCCTACTGTACAGCTAGCTGACCTTCTGTGTGTTCTGCAGCAGGAGCAGAACTTGATGGATACCCGACGTGAATCTCTTCTGAGGGGGATGCCTGTAACACCGCATAGGAAGGCTATTGTAGTAAGGGAGCGTCGCCTAAAGCACATCTTACAACATAAGTGTGACTACACTAATGTGCAGGATTTCCTCCGTGCTGTGGCACATTTCTACAAATTATGATACTGTCTGGGTTTCGTATGCACCAAGCACAACACACATCACATTGCATATTCAATTAATAAAGGCTTTGCCCATAGCACACGGGTTCCATGGTACCACTTTCCTGCCCACGTGGCATGCTATCACAGCAAGATTTTCCACTAACAGTTGCACATGGTGGCTTCTAAGGGGGTGCACAGTGCATCACTGTGGTGGTTTGTATGTGCCTCCTGTGGTTAGGGTGTAGGGGTTCCCTCAATTTTGACAGGGAATTGTCCACAGTCCTTTGTCACTGCAGTTAAATTGTCATCCTGCCATGTGTCCACATCCAGCTGTCTCACAGGTGGGTGTCACACCGCCTAGGTGCCTGAATCCGATGTGAACGACTGTACTCATTTTTAACATGTTCACATTATTTAACGTGTGCGATGTGTATGACTGTACTCATTGTTATCATGTTCATACTATTTAATGTGTCGGATGTGCATGACTTTACTCATTTTTAACATGTTCAAATTATTTAATGTGTGTGATGTGTACGACTGTACTCATTGTTAACATGTTCACATTAACGTGTGTGATGTGTATGACTGTACTCATTGCTAACATGTTCACATTATTTAACGTGTGTGATGTGTATGACTGTACTCATTTTTAACATGTTCACATTATTTAATGTGTGCGATGTGTATGACTGTACTCATTGTTAACATGTTCACATTAACATGTGTGATGTGTACAACTGTACTCATTGTTAACATGTTCACATTATTTAAATTTGTGATGTGTATGACCGTAACCATTGTTATCATAGGTTCATAGGTTCATAGGTTCATACTAGGCTATCTGCCCTAGGGCATTTATAAGCTTAGCCAGAGTGTGTTTGGCTTTCGCCACACATTTTAAATTAATTTTGCTATGCCCTTTTTCGAGATTAGTATACTGTGCCTCTGTCTAACAGTGACACAGAAGTGATACCCAGGGTAAACCTATGATCTCCCATCCACTCATTAAGATTCCTCTTGAAGAGAGTCAATGAGGGACTCTGCCTAACCTGGACTGGGATTTTATTCCAGAGTGAAGGGAGCCTCTGGGTTATGAATCTGTCCCTCCAGCATGTCCTATTTATTTCAGTGCTGAGGTTCAAGTCTCTCAAGTGCATAGCTCGATGGGATTTGGATTTTCTGAGGTGCAGCATGTCCATTAATTCCGGGTTGGACATGGCTTTATACGTCAGGCACAGATCGCCTCTGAGCAAGCGGTATGCCACTGAGTAGAGCTGGAGTTTCTTTAACCGGGCAGCATATGGCATCTGTTTGAGCCCTTTGACCTCTTGGTGAGGTACTTTTGGGGTCTTTCCAGTTGCTGCAGGTGTCTGGTAAGGTACATCCCAAAAGGGGCATTGTACTCAATTATGGGCCTGATGAGGGATGAGTAAAGTGGCACGATGACCTCCCCTGATTTAGATGTGAATCCCTTCATGATTAGGTTGGCTATATAAAACATTTTTCTAACCACTTTGGCCACGTGGTTGTCAAATGAGAGATTGCTATCAACTTGGGTCCCCAGGTCCCTAATTACTTCTTCTGTACTTAATGGATTACCACTTATGTGGTAATTTGTGGGCACTTTGTTTTTGCCAAAGGGGATGACTATATACTTTTTGGCGTTTAGCTTGAGGCCATGGCTCTGGCACCAGTTGTCTGTTTCTATGAGGCCCTTTTGGAGGATGCTTGTGTCGGCTGGAGAGTCAATTATGGCACCCAGTTTGCAGTCATCTATGAACTTGGTCAGCCACAGTCCTTCCGTGTTGGCCTGTACCTCCGAGAAATATATACCGAACAAGAGAGGTCCCAGGACTGAGCCTTGTGGGATGCCACTTGTAACTGGTTTGGAGTCTGACATGGCTCCAGCATTTCTAACCATGTGGGTTCGGTCCTTGAGCCAGTTTGCAACCCATCTAGTGACATAGGGGTTTATATTTAAGCTGGTGAGCTTATCTATAATGCCCGAGTGGGGTATTGTATCGAAGGCTTTTGCGAGGTCCAGGTAGGCTGTGTGGACCACCTTCCCCTCGTCAATGGCCTTGGTGACTGTTTCAAAGAAATCAACCAGGTTTAAGAGGCAGGATCTGCCCTTAACAAAGCCGAAATGGGTAGGATCCAGTGTCTGTAGGTCCACAATATCTTTATTTATGAGGTCCATGAGGATCCATTCCATAGCTTTGCAGACCAAGCTAATCAGGCTTATGGGGCAATAGTTTCAAGGATCCGTTGAGGCACCGCCTTTGTGGAGAGGGACCACTGTTGCTGTACACCACTCTTTGGGTACATATCCTGTAGTAAGGCTGAGATTGAACAGTAGTTTTATGTTTGGGTTTAGCTCTTCTTGGAGTTCATGCAGGACGCATCCCGGGACATCGTCTGGTCCCATTGATGCTGTGTTTTTTGCTTTGGAGAGGGCGGCTCTTACCTGAACATCTGAGATGTCAGGGGGGCAGCACTCTGCTGTGATAGATATTTGCCCTTTTGGTGGGGAGGGGGGGCATTTGCGCTGAACCTGTCAGCTAAGATGTTGGCAATGTCTGTGGGTTCTGTGTATTTTTTGTCATTTTGGACTAATTCTGAGCATATCTGGAAATTCCCACCCAGGTTCCTAACATAACTAAAGAAATCCTTGTGATTATCCTTAGTGTCCTGTGCAATTTTTCTCGCGAAACTGGACTTAGACGATTTTATGAGTGCCCGTAGTTTTTTGCTAATACTGATCAGAGATGCCTTCCCTTTTTGGGATTTTGCTCTATCGTGTAGTAGCTTCCTCCTTCTGTTGTATAGTTTGTTTATGGCTGGGGTCCACCAGACAGGACGTCTGCCTTTGGAGGATTGGGTCTTGGTTTTATTTGGGATTGCATGATCCATGCATTCCTGAAGGTGTTCATAGAATGCGTTTATAAAGGATTCTGCGGTCTGGGCCATATTTTCCACAATCCCTGGGGCTTTGAAGGATTCCACCTCAGTTTTGAGGAGTGTGAAATTTGCTTTAGAGAAGTTTTTCACTGTGGTTTTCTGGGCAGGGGGTGGGGTCAGGATGTGAATATCCAGTGAGATTAGTTTATGGTCTGATCTTACCAGTGAGGGATGCACTTCTGGTCTGGAGTGTAGAGTCCCCATGTTGGTGATGATCAGGTCCAGTATGTTTTCCCCTCTTGTGGGAGTGGTAACAAGTTGTTCCATAGCATTTGAGTTTATAAATTCTAGGAACCTTTGGGCTAGGGTGTTGGAGCTAGAGTAATGCTCCCAGTCTATGTTTGGGTAGTTGAAGTTGCCCAATATAATGGTGTTTGGAGAGACCTTCATATTTTCCAGTGTTCTCAGGAAGGCCAAGTGGGGTTCCTGGGTTTGGGAGGGTGGTCTGTAGCAGGCTATAAACTGGAAGGCAGTTTTACCCACTGTTAGTTGCACATGGATAGTCTCTGATGCTTCGTGCTGTGCCACCAACCTGGAGGTGTGGGTATCTTTGACAAATATTGATACTCCCCCTCCTTTTCTGGTTCAGTCCAAGTTTTGGGGCCGAAAAGCATGATATGAGGTATAACCTGGTAGTGCTGGGATGCTCTCGGGAGCCTTGAACCAGGTTTCTGTTACTGCACAGATATCGATGTTCTCCATGCTAAGGAGAGTTTCGAGTGCATGCATCTTGAGGTTTAGACTTCTGGCGTTGAGTAGCATTACTCTTAGTTTCATATCCCTTGTGATACCTATGGAGGTGGGTTTGTCTTTTGAACCTTGCCTAAAAAAGGCACTATGGGGGTAGCAAGAGCCTTTGCCAATATCTGAAAGCCCAGGGGTGACAGGTGCAAGCCGTCCCTAGCGAAGCATCGTGGCTTGTCCAGCATGTCATCCCAGGCTGACAGGCATTGGATCCCCTTTGAATGACACCAATACTTAAGCCAATTGTTGAAATTGATCATCTTGTCTTCATATTGTGGCATCATTCTTGGTGAGGGTAAGATGCTACTCAAGGTCAGGGTCATACCGGCCTGGGCTACATGCTCAGAGAGCTCCTCTATGTCTCTTTTCATGTAGTCCATGGAGGTACATCTCAGGTCATTCACACCAGCATGGACTATGACTGAGCCATATTTGTACTTGCTTTGGAGTGACCTGAGTGCTTGTGTTATGTGGCGGATCCTTGCGCCTGACAGGCAGCTCACCGTGACCTTCTCCTTGTTCAGCCTGGTGAGCAGGACATCAGTGTGCCTGACGATAGAGTCACCTATTACAAGTGTATCAGGTGTAGTGTTTAGCCTTAAGGGCTGTGACTGTTTGGCACAGTGGCTTTGCGAGCTATGTGTTGCACGTGTTTTGTTTTGGGGTAGTGGTTGCTTGGGTGTCTGCTTTGGAGGTCTCTGCTGCTTAGGCAGATTTTTATTTAGAGCCTCCGAGTATGTTTTTGTGTGTTTATGTGTTTGGTTTGCTGTCGTGGTAGGTGTATGTGAGACTGGAATTGTAGTGAGTGTGGTTTCCTTCTCCTCCTGACTGGTTATGCCAGTACTGAGTTGAGAGAGCTTAGCCTCCAGTTTGGCTATATGGTTGCATCTCCCACATGTGATGGAATTTGTTGGGAGGAGGAGAGGGTTGTCTGTGTACATGAGGCAGTTGTAACATTGCCTCAAGATTCCTAGATTCACCAGCTGGACAGGAGAGGAGATTGACAACTGACCTTTGAACATGCTAGAATAGTATTGGGAATTCCTTTATAATTGAAAAAAAGGGCCAATGGGGAACAAGGTACTCAAGGGGAGTTTGTGAGGGTGTAGTGCTTTTAATTTTTTAGTGCTGACTTAGTGAGCAAGTGCCAGGTAACTTAAATGCAATGTGTTACAGGTAACTTTAATGCAAAAATGACAAACAGTAACTTTCTTCAAGTGAAACAAGGAAATAAGTACAGTAAGCAATGCAGATATCACTAGGGATCCACAGAAGCGCTGAAAAGCCGATTTTTAGGTGGAATTAGCGTTTCAGGGAAATAACAAGCAAGCAAACAACAAGCATACAAACAAAGCTAGATTCAGCAGGCCTGGATCTAGTCTATGCTACAGCAAACAAGGTGTACCAATTTCAGTAAGAAACAGTTCAAATATGCAGGCTCTATAAGCCTTTAACCAGAAATTCCCAGCTCAGAAGGGTGGAGTCCAGCCTCTCCTCCCACAAGAGTGCAGACCATGAACCTTCTTAATGTAAAATAACTGGCCTGAAGCCCAAGTGGTTAAACCAGAACTAATACACTTTTAGAATAACAGACACTGAGCCCTCAATCAGCAGTTCCCACCTTAGAAGGATGTAAGCTACTTGTCCTGCCACCACAGTGCAGGCCACAAACCTTCCTAATGTAAAACATCTGGTCTGAAGCCCAAGTGCTTAATCCAAAAGACTTAGAATAGCTACACTTTAATCAAGTTACTACCAAGCAGTAATAAATACAATTGGATACTTTAAAGAATGCCTGGATTAGTGCTCAAGTTATACAAACAAAGCTAGATTCAGCAGGCCTGGATCTAGTCTATGCTACAGCAAACAAGGTGTACCAATTTCAGTAAGAAGCAGTTCAAATATGCAGGCACTATAAGCCTTTAACCAGAAATTCCCAGCTCAGAAGGGCAGAGTCCAGCCTCTTCTCCCACAAGAGTGCAGACCACGAACCCTCTTAATGTAAAATAACTGTCCTGAAGCCCAAGTGCTTAAACCAGAACTAATACACTTTTAGAATAACAGACACTGAGCCCTCAATCAGCAGTTCCCAACTTAGAAAGATGTAAGCTACCTGTTCTGCCACCACAGTGCAGGCCACAAACCTTCCTAATGTAAAACAACTGGTCTGAAGCCCAAGTGTTTAATCCAAAAGACTTAGAATGATAGCTACACTTTAATCAAGTTACTACCAAACAGTAATAAATACAATTTAATACTTTAAAGAATGCCTGGATTAGTGCTCAAGTTATACAAACAATGCAAAATTCAGCAGGCCTGGATCTAGTCTATGCTAAAGCAAACAAGGTGTACCAATTTCAGTAAGAAACAGTTCAAATATGCAGGCACTATAAGCCTTTAACCAGAAATTCCCAGCTCAGAAGGGCAGAGTCCAGCCTCTCCTCCCACAAGAGTGCAGACCACAAACCCTCTTAATGTAAAATAACTGGCCTGAAGCCCAAGTGCTTAAACCAGAATTAATACACTTTTAGAATAACAGACACTGAGCCCTCAATCAGCAGTTCCCAACTTAGAAGGATGTAAGCTACCTGTTCTGCCACTACAGTGCAGACCACAAACCTTCTTAATGTAAAACAACTGGTCTGAAGCCCAAGTGCTTAAACTAAAAGGCTTAGAATGAGTTACACCAAGCAGTAATAAATACAATTGAGTACTTTTAAGATGACACAAAAGCAAAATAAAGTAGGAAGAAACACAAATACAGTAAACGCATATATATATATATATTTTTTTAAGTGGAAAGAGAGAAAAGAGTAGCAGAACTAAGCTGATTGGCCTTCTCAAATGTTTTCCCTGTACTGGGTAGAATGAGGTAATGACACTAGACTGGGAGGAGGGTCCCAGATCAAATTTACACTAGGGGCAGGCAACTGCAAAGCCACCAATTATAAAAACACTATACCAACAGGGAGGGAGGGTGGGAAACAAACTGCAGAAATGTTTCTCACAGCTGAAAAGCAGCAGTGAGCCTTTAAATGAAAGTTTTAAACAGCTAAAGGAGCCTCTAGAAAAAAGAGTTTAACTGCAACAAGTTATCAGAAACAAACAACCCAACAGATGCTTAATAAAAGTGGACAGTTTCCAGATAATACCTCACACACAGTGAAACTAGCTAGAAAAATACACAGTGCACAATGTGCTATAAATAACAAAGAAATAAAGAACAAAATAAACAAAAAACAGGATACTTAATGTTATATATTATAGCTCCGAGTTTCCTCAGTGTCTTTCTATCGATCAGCTCAGTGTGAAATGGCAGAACACTCACAACTGAACTTCTTAGGTAACAGAAAGTTGAAACCTGAGACAGCTTTTAAGAAAGAAATCTCAAAAGAACCAATGAGGTGCTTAGTCTAAGCTGTAGTCCAGGTGACCTCAGTCAGCCAATGACCTCAAACACTTCTCTCGTACTGAAATGCCTGATGGCTTTGGCTAAACCAAGATGTCCCTGAATATGTGCTCATACACACAGCCTCCACAAACACTAGGCCCAAATACAAGCCTGAATATGGAAATGCTACAAATATCCCCACTACTTAGAACAAACTGCAGAAATGTTTCTCACAGCTGAAAAGCAGCAGTGAGCCTTTAAATGAAAGTTTTAAACAGCTAAAGGAGCCTCTAGAAAAAAGAGTTTAACTGCAACAAGTTTTCAGAAACAAACAACCCAACAGATGCTTAATAAAAGTGGACAATTTCCAGTTAATACCTCACGCACAGTGAAACTAGCTAGAAAAATACACAGTACACAAAGTGCTATAAATAACAAAGAAATAAAGAACAAAATAAACAAAAAACAGGATACTTAATGTTATATATTATAGCTCCGAGTTTCCTCAGTGTCTTTCCTTCGATCAGCTCAGTGTGAAATCATGTTCATACTATTTAATGTGTCGGATGTGTATGACTGTACTCATTGTTAACATGTTCACATTATTTAACATGTGTGATGTGTACGACTGTACTCATTGTTAACATGTTCACATTATTTAACGTGTGTGATGTGTACGACTGTACTAATTGTTAACATGTTCACAATATTTAATGTGTGTGATGTGTATGACTGTACTCATTTTTAACATGTTCACATTATTTAAATATGTGATACTAAATGACCGTACCCATTGTTATCATGTTCATACTATTTAATGTGTCGGATGTGTATGACTGTACTCATTGTTAACATGTTCACATTATTTAACGTGTGTGATGTGTACGACTGTACTCATTGTTAACATGTCCACATTATTTAACATGTGTGATGTGTATGACTATACCCATTGTTATCATGTTCATACTATTTAATGTGTCGGATGTGTATGACTTTACTCATTTTAACATGTTCACATTATTTAATGTGTGCGATGTGTATGGCTGTACTCATTGTTAACATGTTCACATTATGTAACGTGTGTGATGTGTACGACTGTACTCATTGTTAACATGTTCACATTATTTAATGTGTGTGATGTGTATGACTGTACTCATTTTTAACATGTTCACATTATTTAACGTGTGCGATGTGTATGACTTTACTCATTGTTAACATGTCCACATTAACGTGTATGATGTGTATGACTGTACTCATTGTTAACATGTTCACATTATTTAACGTGTGTGATGTGTACGACTGTACTCATTTTTAACATGTTCACATTATTTAACGTGTGCAATGTGTATGACTGTACTCATTGTTATCATGTTCATACTATTTAATGTGTCGGATGTGTATGACTTTACTCATTGTTAACATGTTCACATTAACGTGTGTGATGTGTACGACTGTACTCATTGTTATCATGTTCATACTATTTAATGTGTCAGATGTGTATGACTTTACTCATTGTTAACATGTTCATATTAACGTGTGTGATGTGTATGACTGTACTCATTGTTAATATGTTCACATTAATTAACGTGTGTGATGTGTACGACTGTACTCATTGTTAACATGTTCACAATATTTCATGTGTGTGATGTGTATGACTGTACTCATTTTTAACATGTTCACATTATTTAAATGTGTGATACTAAATGACCGTACCCATTGTTATCATGTTCATACTATTTAATGTGTCGGATGTGTACAACTGTACTCATTGTTAACATGTTCACATTATTTAACATGTGTGATGTGTATGACCGTACCCATTGTTATCATGTTTATACTATTTAATGTGTCGGATGTGTATGACTGTTCTCATTGTTAACATGTTCACATTATTTAATGTGTGCGATGTGTATGGCTGTACTCATTGTTAAAATGTTCGCATTAGTTAACGTGTGTGATGTGTACGACTGTACGCATTGTTACCATGTTCACATTATTTAATGTGTGTGATGTGTACGGCTGTACTCATTTTTAACATGTTCACATTATTTAACGTGTGCGATGTGTATGACTTTACTCATTGTTAACATGTTCACATTAACGTGTGTGATGTGTATGACTGTACTCATTGTTAACATGCTGACATTAACATCTGTGATGTGTACAACTGTACTCATTGTTAACATGTTCACATTATTTAACGTGTGTGATGTTTACAACTGTACTCATTGTTAACATGTTCACATTAACGTGTGTGATGTGTACGACTGTAATTGTTAACATGTTCAAATTATTTAATGTGTCTGATATATACGACTGTACTCATTGTTAACATTTTCACAGGTGTAGGTTTTTTGATCCAACAAGTCATATATCACTTTTAAGGAAGGCCATATGCAATGAAACACCCTTTAACTTTGTACATTCTGACAACTGTATGACGAGCTCTTCCATGATGTCAGCAGCTAGTGCACAAGTCCACACAGTGTAAGTTACATAGGTGTGTGTTCACAGCCAGCACTGGGTACCTTGCATGAGTGTGTAATGCATAAATTAAACATAACATTGTTGACATGCCAGACTGGCTAACTCAACAGGTGTGATAGTTTAGGGCATGTCCAATTTAACAATATTTTGCATCTTCCGCTGTCTGAAAGTTAGCACATATCAGTATCAATCTCCAACTGTAGAAATAGTAAGTCTCACTTCACATCCCCTGTCAAAACATGCTGATTGTTTTCCTTTTTCTAGATGAATCTGCTGACTGTCACTCAGTGCATGATGCACCCGATGTGCAGAAGATAACAGGAATTATACAGGCCTGTGCAGGGATTAAGTATTTCCACTCTCACAGCTTCCACAATTCATTCTAACCATGACGTGATATCCCAGCTGTCTGAGAGGTATGCTGAGTATTGTGATCCAAAAATTAACTGCTGTTTGTTACACAATGCTCATTTCCATTGTCAGTTCCCAGTAATGGTTATCACCTAAACACTTCTGTTATGTACCTTCGCACAGATGTTGTACAAATTGTTTTGTGGCAGCACTAGCTACTGTGCATGTCATGTGATTGTTACTTAGATAGGCAGCATTTCCAATTACATTTGGTAGACAATGCAACAGTGAATGAACTATTTGTTGATTTACAATAATGATTTACTGCACCCATGGAGGGTTCTTAAAAATTCACCTTGGAAATGATCCCTTCATAAGGCTGTGATTGCTTTTAATTATGGAAAAATTTATTGACACACATAAGATGCTGAATGGCTTCCTCCATATGAATGATTATGACAAGAGATATATCAACATAGAGATTTATAGGTTCATATGTAAATGCTTGGCTTTCAGTCTGTAGACTATTACAAGCCTAGCCAATAACCAGAGGTCAGAATCAAACCCTGTACCCTGGAATTGTGAGGTAAAGGCCTTATGCATTATGGTTAAGGCCCTGCCCTTGGGATCACACCTCTCAGCTGTTCCTGATTTTCATGTAGGCCCTGATTTTGAATCACATTTTAGCTCTGCCACTGTTAATCTCTCCCAAAAATGGAGACTTTGGGGGAAATTGTTGTGCACTGCATTTTAATGGCTACAGATAATAAAGTTCGATGCCTTTTACTTTGAAAAACGTGTATTAATTCACAGGCCTCATGTGAATATTTATTTATTATTTATTTATGTATTATTTATTTATTTTATTTTACATTTGTTGACCGGGATAGTCCGACTGGATACATGTCCATTTTCAGTAGAGGCCTGGAGAGAATAGCTCCAAAACAAGCACAGAGAGAAAAAACAAACAAACAAGTTGGTACAATACATATAGGTAGCAGACACAGATCAAGAAGGCAGCTTACACATATAGTACATACTTATTACATACAGGTTACAGTCTAAAGAATATGCTAGCAGTTTATACAATTCATCAATCATAGACTAAAGCATGCAGATTCTTGTTATACACTTCCTTGAGATTGCAAGTATTGTCCATACTAGATACATATTTGACTCATTCAAATGAGGACCTTCGTACACATTTAATAATACTAAAGCTTTAGATAAATTGAATGATTCATTAAATAAAGCTTGCAAAAAGTTTTTAATATCATTCCAAATTGGCTTAATTTTAACACAGACAAAAAAACTGTGATTCCAATCTGCATTGTGTATTTGCTCACAGAGGAGGCAGTGGTGCAGCGGTTAGCATTGCCACCTCACAGCAAGAGGTTCTTCAGTTTGATTCTTGGCTGGGGTGCCTTCTGTGCAGAGTCTACATGTCTTCCCTGTGGTTGTGTGGGTTTGCTCCAGTTTCCTCCCACATCCCAAAGACATGCAGTAGATGGATTGAACACTGTAAATTGGCCCTAGGTGTGAGTGTGTGCATGTGTGTGTGTGTGTGTGTGTGTGTGTGTGTGCCTTCTGTGGAAGGTTGGGCGCTGGGCTGGCAACTCAACACTGTAAAACTCCCCTGCCAATCATGAATGGATAGATGATCCACTGTGGTGACCCCTAACCAGGAAAAGCTGAAAGAAGAAGAAGATTGTTTGCTCACACCTCCAACATATTCCCTTTGTGGAAGAATTAATTTTAGTAATCTATCTGGAGTTAAGAATGCTCTATGCAAGCATTTCCAATTAAAAACTTTCCAGTATTGCGTAAAGAATGTATGTTTTATTGATAATAATGAGTGCTCTTTCGTTATATAATTCCAATATGAGGATTTGGGTGTTGTTTTATAATTTATCAATATCTTGTAAAATTTTGAAATACTATTTTCCATGTCATACTCATTATATATGATTTCTTTTAGGCATTTTGTAAGGTTAGATATTTCTTTAAATGAAGAATTACTAATTATTCTGCATAAATCTTGTGAATACATCAAAATGCTTTGCATAGTTTGCCAATCTTGTGGAATTTTGTATGTTG
The DNA here is from genome assembly GCF_019279795.1 of Protopterus annectens. Classification (NCBI taxonomy): domain Eukaryota; kingdom Metazoa; phylum Chordata; order Ceratodontiformes; family Protopteridae; genus Protopterus; species Protopterus annectens. Next base: position 490,705,966 of record NC_056740.1, on the reverse strand, counting down.
TTTTTATTGTTTACATATCCAGAACTTTTATTTCTTTGCTACATTGAAACAAATAAACAAATCCTTTCTGTTCCCAGGAATTAATTATTTCTCTGTATATTTTATGTGGATAGCTCTTTGTAACTATGAATGGTGTTAAAAGATCAAACCAGATTTTTAAATCTATATTTGCAGTTATAATTTTCCTAAATAAGTCAATGTAATAATTAATCATACGAGTTTTAGTGGGCTTAGTTATGTTACATTGCATACTAATACATATGTGCCATGGCAAATTGTTTTTATCTATTTTAATTTTTTTTTTGTAAATCAAATCAATTTATTGATATTACAGTTAGTAATTGTTTCCAATTTGCAGAATAATTTGGACTTATCCAATCTGAGATTGTTTTAGATATTGATGCTTTTATATATGTTTCTATATCAGGAAAGTTTAATCCTCCCTGTTTCCATGGTCTGATATGACATTTTAAAGCTATTCTGTTTCTTTTGGGAAACCATAAAAATTTTATTAGGCATGAGTTTATTTCTTTGAGTATATTCCTTTCTAGTAACAGTTGTATTGCCAAAGGTATATATAGATTCTTGGGTAGTAAAACCATTTTTATTAAATGTAGTCTATCTTTTATTTTATTTAGCATTTGTTAACCAGGATAGTCCGACTTGGAACAAGCCAATTTTCAGCGGAGGCCCAGGGAGAAATGCTCCAGACGCATGTCTTTGTAACGTGGGAGAAAACCGGAGCACCCAGAGGAAACTCAAACAAACACAGGGAGGACATGCAGACTCCACACAGAAGGCACCCCAGCTGAGAATGGAAGCGGAGAGCCTTTTGCTGTGAGGCAACAATGCTACCACTGTACCGTCCTATTGTCATATCTTCAAATGTTAATATTATTTTGTTCCACTTTTCCACAGAGGTTTTAATTGTATTGATGATATTATTGTAGTTTTTTGAGACTATTTAATTATTATCCTTGCATAACTCAATTCCTAGATATTTTAAGGTAGATTTGTGTTTCCCTATAATGTGATTCCACTTCATCTGCAATTCTTTTTTTTTATTTAAAAATAAAAACAATTATTTTGATTTATTGAAATGGAGTCCTGAAGTCCTGTAAAATGTGTCAATTAAAATATCTAATTTTTCTAATGTTTCTTTTGTATTAGATAATGTTAATAAACCATATCTGTAAGCCCATGGGGCAAATCATCAGGAGCTGATCAGCAAAGATATACGTAATCTGCAAACAGTTGACCCTATACAGTTTGGATTTCTGAAAGGAAGATCATAGCTGTTAAACCTGGTGGACATGTCTAAGGCAATCACCAAGGACCTGCATGAGGGGACATCTATGTGTACAATCCTCTGGACTTAGCCAAGCTGTGTGACACTATACCCTACTCAGGCATCACTGACAAAATCACAACCCCTTGGACTAAGCCAAGCCATGTGATATTGACAAAACCACCCAAATAGGCATGAACAGCAATATTTATAGGGGTCACTAAGTGTCTTACTGGTGGAACACATACTCAAAATAGGGAAATCTGCCTCCATAGCTGATCTGTAACCAGCAGTGTTCAACAGGGTGCAGTTCTGGGTCCTCTACTGCTTGGAGTCCATTTAACCACAGTACAAGCACAAAGTGAATGTCTGTGGCGGACAAGGTTGGCTGATGCCTGCAAACTGTGAGTGGTCATAGAATCTGTGAGTTATGTCAATATCATACAAGAGTGTAGTGATAAACAAATGCCTGTTATACTCATGGTCGTAAACTCCATCTATCCACTCTACTCCACTCTATCTACATAGTATCAATTCCATTGGTAACACCTATGTTCCTGGTAAGTAGCACATCAGTAGCGACACATGATGTACACACTCAGGGGTGATAGACCTGGGCACACAGGTGGTAATTAGTACATCAGTAGCAACATCTGATGTACATACTCAGGGGTGATTGACCTGGGCACACAGGTGGTAAGTAGCACATCAGTGGCAGCATCTGATGTACATACTCAGGGGTGATAGACCTGGGCACACAGGTGGTAAGTAGTACATCAGTAGCAACATCTGATGTACATACTCAGGGGTGATAGACCTGGGCACACTGGTGGTAAGTAGTACATCAGTAGCAACATCTGATGTACATACTCAGGGGTGATAGACCTGGGCACACTGGTGGTAAGTAGTACATCAGTAGCAACATCTGATGTACATACTCAGGGGTGATAGACCTGGGCACACTGGTGGTAAGTAGTACATCAGTAGCAACATCTGATGTACATACTCAGGGGTGATAGAACTGGACACATAGGCCTGGCCACACAGGTTTACACCTAATTTACCTTAGATCACCATGTCTCCCCAGTGGTATGACAGAAATCATAGATCATAACTGAGGGCACAGTCACCCATAATTAACATACTGATAACCTCCATGTACTCTTCCCTCAGCATGCCAATATCCGAGTACAATGGCCATTTGGTAATGTACCTTCCCAAGCACTACTGGCAATTGCACACAATACCGTCCCTCACAAGGGAACTTCACGTCTTCAGTATCTGTTCAATGGGGATCATCTGAAATCACTGTCATTGTAGCCTATGTCATATAAACTGCTCAGTGGTGATCTTTGCCTTGCATGTGGACAATGTCTGGCCCTGCTTGATTGAAAATGCTGCATATCTGTAGGTGGCACGGTACATGGATTACTCACTGTAAGGGCATTAACCTGGTATGTGACATTACTAATACATGCTGGTGGGAGAGATCTGTCTAGCAAACTTTAACACACCTTTGAAACAGACTTCTGCCTAAAGGAAAACAGAGCACCTCATTGGTCCTCATCAGATGCCACCAGTATGATTGACTGGGTGACTGTCATTTCACCACAGCACCACAGGGCTTCTGCCTGTTTCCCTTGTGGACAGGGGCAATATGTGCTGATTGTGTAAATAAGGGTACGAACATGGCTAAGATTGTAAGGGCTTTAGGCCCATTAGGCTAGTAAAGTTCAATGATCCTATGATTCTATACGCTGATGTAAAATGATGTAATATCCACACACACAAACCTGGCTACATTGAGGATAGTACCACATCCAATTAATATTTACAAGACACTGCCTAGCACACACACTCCAAGTTGGCTGAGAGTAGATTAGAACCCCTACCTATCTCTACCTGTGGTATGCACCACACCTCAAGTCTGCTATTATTATCAATTTAGGGCATCTTATACTAGATGACTTCAGCAGGCCTAGTTGTGGACAAGTATTTGGAGGCCCACATCACCTGCTACAACCAAAATACTGCAAAAGCCTACCTCTTTCTAAGTCAGTGAGGTGATGATATTCATGTTGTAGGGAGATACACACACAAAGTGGGCTGCAGTCAGATTAGAAACCCTGTCTATTGAATCTTACACACTATAGATTATAGTATTTATCATACATATCACGGCTAAAGATTTGCATTAGAATGGCAGTTGGTAGTCTTAAGGTACATGACATCAGCAGGCCTTGTAGAAGACAGGAGTTTGGAGGCTGCCATCAGCTTACAAAGCCAAAAAGTGCTGAAACATTGCAGTTAGGTAGTCAGTGATGGATTCTCAGTTGTTTAGCAGGGAGTGCATACACACACACACACACACACACACACACACACACACACACACACGCAAACACACATGCACACACAAGGACTAAAGTAAGGTTAGAACCCCTGCCTATCTTGTCTTATATATTACAGATCACTGTACTTATTGCACACACCATAGCTGACTTCAGTTTTTCACATGACTGAAAGCAAACTACTTGTGATTACATAAACTAGGGTTGTGTTGACCAGTGATGTGGTCTGCAGAGTGATATTGCTTCTTACTGTTATCTGCATCTAGTAGCCTAGCAGTTATTTATCCTGGCTATGTGGCTACAGTTGCCATGTTGGATATATGTGTCTGTTTGCATTTGGATGGGCAAGCCTGTGGGCATGAACAATGTGTCTGGTCAATGTGTGTGTAGATAGCATTATACATTACACCACCTGTTCACCTGTTGTTGTATGTGTGCTGACATCTAGCAGGCACAGGGGTCTGTAAGTAAGTGCATTATATACTGTTGAGCCCTTACTTTTGATCCTTTAAGCAACATTATATATGTGTCATAGTGCAGCTTTACTCACCATTATCAGGGCATGTAGGACAATATAGATATACACACACATATAAACATATATATGTATGTATATAACTGGGACCTATATATAAGTGTGTGTGTGTGTGTGTGTGTGCGCGCATGTGTATGATATATATATATATATATATATATATATATATATATTTTTTTTTTAACATGATCAAAATTTCAAAAGTCGATCATATGGTTTTGGCCGTATGGGATTCGGCTTTGTGAGATTTTGATCATGTATTGTAGACCCATATATACATTTTATATATATATATATATATATATATATATATATATAAATATATATATATATGGGTCTACCTGACATGGTCAACAGTTCATATGGTCGACAGTTTATTTGGTCGACAGTTCATTTGATCAACAAGCATTTTAGGTGGGGGGCTGTGCCCCCACACCCCCCCTAACTATATATATCAACTCCAGGGTTGCACAACATTGGGGAAGGGGGCAAATCTGCTTGTCGACCAAATGAACTGTCGACCAAATGAGTGTCGATTATATGAACGGTCGACCATGTGAAGGGGACCCATATATATATATATATATATATATATATATATATATATATATATATATGTGTGCGTGTGTGTGTGTATGTGTAGATATAGGTTATAGGAATGTATATATATATATATATATATATATATATATATATATATATATATATATATATAGATATATATATAGATATATATATTTGTATACATATATATATATATATATATATATATATATATATATATATATATATATATATTTGTATATACATAGAGATAGATATCTTATCTATGGGAGATAGTGACAGCCATATATGTATACATATATGTATGTATCTATAGACATATCTATACATAACAGGTCATTTTGAGTAAGGGGCAACAGACTTGCGCTCCACTTAACTAAGTGTATACGCATGCCCCGTGGGATTGTCACTACTTATAAACTGACTCCAGCCCACACTTACCTGTACTCCAGTCCGGGATTTTGTGCGCTACAGAAAATGACTTCTGTTTCTGTTTCTGCACTGCTGCACTTCACTCAAGTTGTCTACAACTTTCTAAAACTGTCTGATGTAATTAATATGTGACAGAGATTAATAATATTACATCACACACAAACAGTCAGTAAAACACAACATTATTATACCTCACATCCAAAAGATGTGGACACTTCTAGATTAGAACTATCAACACCGATATACATGCTAACTGCCCTAATCCACTGAGGCACACAAGCTGGTTAACAGTGAAGGGTCATCCATTACACAATCACTTGCATAAATATGTACATTGTTATTCCTGTGTTAAGTGACACATGCAGTGTATGATCAATTTCTATGTTACTATTCTGAGACTGCTTGGACTGCTGATATACCATTGATGAGTTACTATTACAGCAGCTGTAAGGGAACACTGCTGTGTTGGGGGTGGCAGAACAACACCTCATGTTCTGCTGGGATACACAATAGTTCGAATACCATGTACCCCAATGTCTAACATCTCCCTTGACTAATGTAACAGTAATCTGTTGCAGTAGGATGGCATGAATATTCCATGCATGAGGCCTAGTGAATATTAAAGGAAACATGATAGTGGAATGGGTATCTGTAGTCCCATGTGGATGTTATTTCTGTCTAAATAACCCACTATATTTACTTGAATAATGTAGCAGCTCCATAAATACAATGCCATATCATAATAATCCTTACAAGTACTCTGTAGTTTAGAGACTTACCTTGCACATGCAGCATTTGACACAATTGTAGTTCAGGGTTGACTCTGTATGACGCAAGCAGTACACAGCCAAAACATGGATAGGTGCAGGTTGTGTGTGTTGCCTGGCATCAACAATTTTACTATGTGTATGTGGGTAGGAGTAAGGTCCCAGTCCCTAGGGCCCTAGGTTGTCAGTGAATGTGCTATGCATTGTCTCTTAGTCAAAGCCAGGGCATACTGAGCATGCCTACATCTGCCTACAGGGACTTGAGTAGGGGGTTCCTCCTCTGAGTCCTCCTGTGACAGTGGCTGTGGAGACCTAGGCACTGGTGGTGGGCTGTGTCCCTTCCCTTTGCTGATTCTGCTGCAGCTGTTTCCACAGGATCAGATTATGTAGCATAACACATACCACATACTGTGAATAACTGTGCGCATGTGGCTGGAGACTACTGCAGGGCTCCATCTGATAGATCTAGGCACCAGAACTGTGACTTCAGAAGCCCAAACCCATGCTCTATGATGTTCCTAGCTTGTGCATGTGCCTAATTATGCATTCTTCCATGGATGTGTGTGCATTTCTGATGGGTGTCATCCTCCACGGTTCCAGGGCATAGTTAGCATCCCCCAGTAAATGGCCATGTGGGATGTCCCCCCTAGCAAACACCTGGTACAACTGTGATACATGCCAGATATGAAAGTTGTGATAACTGTCAGGACTGCCAGCACACACATTCAAGATAATTCCCTGGGCATTGCACATGACCTGGCAGTTGATGGAGTGGTACTCCTTGCTGTTATAGTAGATTCAACCCTGCTCACCAAGTGGTGCCCTGATGTGTACATGAGTGCAGTCTATGGCACCTAGTACTTCAGGGTAGTGTGTTACATGGTAGAACTGTTGCATATTGCTGGCCCTCACCTCAGGGGAGAGGGGAAAAGATATGTGCTCACTGGCATGTGGTAGCATAGCATCCAGAAACTGGTGGAGTATCCTGGGTAAAGATGCCTCTGACACCCATGTCATGTCCCCAGTTGGTCTTTAGAAAGTACCTGTAGCTAATATCATAAGGGCTACATATACCTTTGTTTCCACTGGGATGGGTTCCCCTCTGTTGGCTCTGGGTCTGAGTTGAGGGCAGCAGAACTCAGTGAGTTATTGTAGTATGTCCCTGTCCACCCAGTACTGCTCTACAATCTCCAGCTCATGTAGCTCTTGGAAGGTTATCCTGGGCCTGAACACTCTTCTCCTTCTCAGCCTGGCCTATTGTCAGCAGGAGCAACAGCAGTGACTTCAGCATCTAGCACATACCGATGTAGCAGACCTGCAGCAGCCTCTAGCATTATTTCAGTTAAAATTCCCAAGTCTGTACTCCGATGGTCCAGAGTATTGTGGAAAATCATAATGTAGGGTGTATGCATACTTTATACAGGTCTGCTGTAAGCCCAGAATGTGTAATTGGCTAACTATGATGCATTTCATCTGCCTAGAATGTAATTAACATCATTTAATGGCCCTATTTTAGTGCACAACACAGTGCTTTGTGCCATGCCATGCAGCATATCTTATATAAAATAATAAATATTCATTCAATATATCTGCTTTACATCTAGTACTGCCTATGTCATCACTGTCCCTTGGGTGGTCATTCCATGTGAACACTCTGAGCAATGCAGTGCAAACAAGCACACCTGAGTTTAAAAGAGCCTAGAAGTAACAGGACACACCTCCCTGATGTTCTCCACATCCAGTTGAAACATCAAGATGGTCTAAGAGTCTACTCGGAGTGGATACTCGGACACACTTACTCCATTTTGTTATTCAAGAAATCCACTTAATTTGCATATATAGCCATGCTGACAGCCTGAAAACAACACAGTTCATAGCCATATGACCTGGGCAACAGCAGCAATGCACCATTGCATGGACCCGATGCAAGATCCTATAATTATATCTCTCAACCTGGAAACATTAAAAATCTGGACAAAGGCCCATGAAAAAAATAGGTACAAGTCTGTACACTGATTAGCATAAAATTTGCATGGGTCTATATTATAACATCGAAGTTTTAAAACTTCGAATGTTATAATATCGAACCCTTTAGAGTGAAATCTGACAATAGCAAAGCCTCGGAACATCAAAATGTTACCTAGGGTAAGATTTTGGTGGTCCATTCTGTGGCTTCGCTATTTACAGCACTGTGGTGCGATGGTTACAGACCGGGTTTAGGGAAGTGAGCCAACGGAGGTTATGGATTGGTTTCAGGTAAGTGTGGAGTGATGGTTATGGACCGGGTTAAGGTAAGTGAGTGAACAGACTGGGATAAGGTGAGTGTGTGGTAGTTAGGGACTTTAGGGTTAGGGCGCAGGTGAGGTGAGTGTGTAGTAGTGACAGACTTTAAGGGTTAGGGGAGGGTTAAGTGAGTTAGGGTTAGGGAGTGGGTCAGGTAAATGTGCGATTGTGTGGACGTGAGGGTTAGGGTGGGGTAGGTGAGTTAGGGTTAGGGACTGAGTAAGGTGAGTGTGCGATAGTTAGGAACCTTAGGGTTAGGGTTGGGTTAAGGTAAGTGGGTAGCTAGTGGTGTATGACTGGTTTAGTGTAGGGTTTCGTGAAGTGTATGTGTGTGGATTATTTATTTTAGTGTGCTTGAGTTGTGTGTATGTTTGTCGGAACAGCAATTTTTTTCCCTGGGAAAAACATTTGCTATTCTGACGTCGGTTTTCTGGTGTTTCGACTGAATGGGTTCGATATTATAACATTCGAAGTTTTTAGACTTCGATGTTATAATATAGACCCAATTTGCATACCTAATTATGTAACCACAACCACTCCAATGGAATTGTAGGATACTGATTTTCAAACATAAACTGAAGAACAGGCAACCAATATATGGCCCCAGAGTTCCCCTGCAACTATTCCAATGTACCATTACCTGGCTATTTCACCCCATTTACCATAAACACTAATGTGCATACTGCTTTACTTCTACAATGATTATTTGGATTTTATTTTACATTTTATAGCACAGACACTAATAGACATCTGCTAAACAAAGCAATAGAGTCTCACAATGAAAATAGAATTAGCATTAAAACTTCTCTGCTCTTGAAACTCACATTCATTGAAACATCATTCTCACATTCATTGAAACAGCATTGAAACCCACATCTAAAGAAAAAGCATCTGGCCATTGGTGGATAAGGATTACCTTGGGGCAGTTTTCAAATCATAGGCCCCTTGCACACAAAACAAGAAACATACATGTGTTCTTTGATACACCTTCCTGACTTTATTAAATTATTTTGCTTGTATAATACAGCACATTTGTTAGAGCGCATTTTAAATTTATTGTTTGAACATTTTTCCAGTAAGCAATGAAACAAAATGCATGAACCAATATTGACAAAACTGCCCAATTCAGAACATTTCCATAATAAAAGTCTACTCAAATTTCTAAAATCCACCAGTATCAGTAAATATGCACAATCTCTGCAGAAGTAAAAGTCATCTAAATTCCATGTTAAAGAGATCTGTAACTAGGTTGCTGCTAGCAAACAACTTTATATTTCATTGTTTCGTCTACAAGTAAAGTGCATGTTGCCCTTGAAAAATAAATTGTCCATGTTACACTAAAACAATGATAAGCTAGTAATATTTCAATAGGGAATGGATGGCAAACTGATAACAGGTTCATAGTTAATAGGTATCTCAGCCAAAGGAGGACATTCTCAGGACAGCAGCATCCATCCCCTTTAAAAGTATAAAATTGTAACACAGTACAGTATCAGCAATCCATCTACAGACTGTGGGAGTAGAACCCACAGCCTTCTGCAGCAACAAGCAAATATATTACCTGTTGTGCTACTAACAATGCAAGTAGACTGTGTATAAGCAGCACTAAACGTCTCTTTCCCTGAAGAACTGTGCAGCACAAGAAATCAGGAAAAAGCCAAAATTTATTGGGGGGAACAAAAGCCCAGAACCGGGAACACATTTTAAAAATTGCTTGCATAATCTTAGAAAGTTGCTAGAATAAAATGTTGTGTTACCATGTGTTTCCTAAAAGATAGGAAGACAAACTTAAATGGCTATCATTATTTAGTGAATTCAGTTCTCACTAATGTGTCAGAATAAAATAAAATGTATGTTTTTTAATATTTGTTTACTGGGAAAGTCTGACTTGGAATAAAGTGAATTTTCAGCAGAGGCCTGGGGAGAAATGCTTCAGATGCATATCTTTGTATTGTGGGAGGAAACTGGACTACCCAGAGGAAACCCATACAAAGACAAGGAGGACATGCAGAGTCCACACAGAAGGCACCATCCATATTTTAAGAGGAACAGACCAAAAGTATGAGCCAAACACATTCCAGACATTATGTGAAAAATTGTACAGTTGAGAGCTAAAACAACCCACACAGAAGGCACTTCAGTCAAGAATCAAACCAGGGAACCTCTTATTGTGAGGCAACAACACTACCACTGCACCATCCAAATTTTAAGAGGAACAGACCAAAAGTATGAGCCAAAACACATTCCAGACATTGATAAAAAGTTGTCCAGTTGAGAGATATAACTCCTTTAATCAGGTGTGATGGAATGGGAAGAGAACTCAGGCTCTTGCCCCTTGTACCCAAGCTACAGGGTTTGAGCCTGAGTAACCCTAACCACCAGGTATATCTATCTGTGGCATTTTACACACATGCACCCCCCCCCCACACACACACACCATCAAATAAATGCACACTTCAGCAGAAATAAAATAAATGTACACATCAGCAGAGCATAAAATAAATGCACACACAAATAAATGCATGCATCAGCAGACAGTACTTCAAATAAATGCATACTTCAGTAGAAATAAAATAAATGCACATGCACACCTTCAAATAAAAGAAAAGCACACATTAGCAAAACATAAAATAAATGCAGGCATCAGCAGAGCAGATGGTACTTCAAATAAATGCACACTTCAGCAGAAATCAAATAAATGTACACTTCAGCAGACCGTACTTCAAATAAAATAAATGTACACTTTTGACTTCAAATGCAACAAACAGTACAGCAAACGCAATTCAAATTGTGCACGAGTTTGCTGAATGCCAGGCTGGCAGTAGAAATAAAATAAATGCACACTTCAACAGACAGTATGACAGTACTTCAAATAAATGCACACCAGCAGAAATAAAATAAATGTACACTTCAGCAGACAGTACTTCAAATAAAATAAATGCACACTTCAAATGCAGCAGACATTTGGCAGGCTGGCAGCACATCTACGGAATTTAGTGAAGTGATAATCCCAATGTTTGTTCTATGGAAAATCAATGCAGCAACTCAGTGCTTTACCTGAAAAGAACAGCTCAAAGTTCATGTTCATTTCTTGTCTGTCCAGCCCCTTTAAACTTGTTTATGTTCAGTCTTCTCATGTGTGCCAGCTCAGTGTTCATGTTCAGGCTCCCACCCCTCTTGTACTCACTGAGCCCATTGCCTCAGCTGAATTCCGATAGGCTGGATGAAGCTGATCACACTGCTCACACCTCTGCATGATGACATCAATACCGGGGAAAAAAAATGAAACAAAAAATAGCCGTGAAATTCAGAAATTAAGGGGTGCCACTTGGGAATTGTAGCACCCCATTATTTGGACCTCAAAAACTGGGGAAACTGAGAGATTCAGTACGGTTGAGAGGGCTATTGGTATGTACCTCACAAGACATCTACAACAACTGAAAAGGCCACAGACATACCTCACAAAGAGGATTACTGGCCTCAAACAGATGCCCTACACAGACCGTCTCAAAAAACTCCAGCTTTACTCTGTCGCATATCGCCTACTCAGAGGCGATCTCTGCCTAACATAGAAAGCTATGTAAAACCCAGAACTGATGGACATGCTCTGTCATAGGAAAAATAAACTTTAAAAATGATCAATACACGGTAGGTTCAGGTTAAGGCACGTTAATCTTGCAGCAAGGAGACAAAAACGTGCTAATACAGAGTTTGTCTAACTAAAATCAGGAAGTAAGTCTATCTTTATACACTTTCTAACAAGACATTGCCTATCAAGCTGACGTAACAGATCACAAGTTTTAACATCATCATTACATAGCAACTGTTTATCCATAATTTTTGCTTGCACTATCAATTTTATGAAAAACTTCCTAAGAAATACAACGTGGCCTTGGTGACCACCTGTTAGATACATTTTCCCACTATGTTATGTTTCCATTCAAGGTACTATAGCTAATTCGAGCACAAAGCAAGTACAGATTCTTCAAGCAGTCTTTTGTCTTATATAGCTCTTCTTTTCCGCAGCTGTGCATGTTCTCATAACACGAACAGAGCTGATTGTTCATATTCAATCATATTATAGAAAACAGTATTGTATTCATTCATTTCCTGACCCAGCAGATAATCACCTGTTTCTCAAGTACATTTCCAAAAAGGCATAAACATGAATATTGCTGTGCTAGCAATTACTAGGTCAGGGTGCATCTTGCAGTTTCAGAAAGCATACTGTGGTTTGAAAAATCATCTTATAATTTCATACAGAATTAAGCTGTACATAAAATAGAATGAAAATGTGTTAACTCTTTTAGCTTCTAATAAGCATTAGACATATATAAAAATGAATATTTTTCTGACATTTCCCCCCTGTTAATACTTTTTATTCTACTTGCAAAAGCATAAACAGTTTGCTTCTTCTCCTAATCTCTTCCATTTCGGGTTTGCAGTTAAGAGAGTCATGTAGTTTAAACTTATAAAAGCATTCCAGTTTTCAACAACTCTTCATTTTCAGTGCTTTGATACAAAGTCTCAGAAACTGACATATCTATAAAATCTTTGATTAAATTTTTCATGCAGGGAATATCATAAGAAATACATGCTCCTAATAGGAGTAATCCCACACAAATGGCAATCAGGATGTTCATTAGGATGGAACCCCACCCCCCAAACAAATTCTGGAAAAAGTCCATCAGAGGGTTTGGGCCTGGTTTGGTCATGGTCGACACCTGCTGGATCACCTCAAGATGGTCGTTTATCTCGTGCCAGTTGTCAGGAATATATGAACAGCATTCTTCTTTGATTAAAGTGCACGTACCACCTCTCGCTGCTAGGGTGAAGTCAAGAGCCATGCGGTTTTGAAGTACCACAGTTCTCATAGCATTTAGTTCATCAGTCACTAATTCAAGAGCAGAAAAAGTTGCATTGCTCATAACTTCGAGAATTTTGGACAGTTTTCTCAGCTCCCAAATTGATTTCACTGCGCCATATGCAGGGGCTATGCCTACCCATAATATAATAGTGTCACTCAAGTCCATATGTGTTAGTTTATCTTTGTTTTTTGCGGAGTTATGGTTTCTCCACCCTGCTTCAATTCATCCCACTGGATTCTCGGGTCTCTTGATTGGACTTCTAGGTTTACTGCTGACCTCTCTGACATTTCAAATTTTCCCCTGAGGCAAAGCTGCAGTGTGTCGTATGGCTGGAACCAGGTAACCCAAAAAACAACTGCCGGACCAATTCTCAGGTAGCCATTTGTATGCTTTTTTCCCACAAACAAAATAACAATTCTCTACTTTAGTATTGATATATGCTCGCCCTGCATGAAACATTTTTTTGTCAATAATAGAAAGTTGCTTCAAAAGAACAGGATTATGCTATATTTCACTAACAGTTCTCTTCATTTTTTCAAAATATGAGTCATAGTTCGTATCACAGATAGTTTCTGCCTTATTAGCCTTAATATAACATTTATAAGAAACAGTCACATTGCAATTGCTCCAACCCACTTGAATAGAGTCATTTTTATAAAAACATACAATCCCTTTTTGTGTAACAGGTAGGTACAATGCTATTTTGTCTTGTGATTTCATGGGTGTAGTATCAAAAATCAAGTTTTCCCAGGTCTCATTGACCCCTAGGGGGACAGCAGTCATTAATAATCCCCCGTATGCTGTTGGTATAGCTGTACAAATCCAGCAGTTCGAAACATTAAAAGTCTCAGCATACACATATTTAATTGCTTAGTAAGTGTTAAAGTTTGGATGCCAGTCTATGAGTAATGCATCACGTTTGTTCAGTTCAACTTGTGTGGCTGGAAAAAGGAAAGGCCACAGCAAAAAAATCATTGTTATCAATATAGCTAACAGGATGATCATACAATTTTTCTGAGGTTGTTCTGCATCCCTGTTTACTCTATACCTGGTCATTTTGTTCTCGTTGTACAACAGTAACAAGGTTTTTGTCCAGTTCAAAGTTCTTAACCAATTTACAGTGTGTCAGATGAATCCAGGACGCTCGCTCTGCGATCTTGACTGCAGTGGGTGTTGACAGTAGCACTTGGTACGGTCCTTCCCACTTCGTAGAACTCCAATTCTTTTTCTTCACGACTTTCACCCAGACCCACGTGCCTGGGACTACTGCTGCTTCCTATGGTCTGGCTTGTTCTTTATCTGAAACAGAATTTAACTGCAGAAGTTTGTTATTCAAAAATCGCCTCATATACTCTGCAAGTGAACTGTCAGCCTCCTGGTCTGCAGGCATGAGAGGTTTCCACTGAGGAGTATAATATGCCCTCCCAAACAGAATTTCAAAAGGAGGTAACCCTTTTACATTTGGAACAGTTCTCATACTCAACAGTGCCAGAGGCAGACAGTGCACCCAGTTCTTTTGTGTCTCACTAATCAATTTCCTAAGCTTATTTTTCAAAACTCCATTATGCCTCTCTACTAACCCTGCTGATTGGGGGTGATATGCACAATGTTTTTTCAGAGAAATCCCGAAATAATGGCTCAATTGTTGTATAGTTTGATTTACAAAGTGTGTGCCATTGTCACTATAAATCTTTTCTGGTATGCCAAATCTAGGAATAATTTCTTTAACGAGGACTTTTGCAACAGTAGCTGCATCCGGATTTTTAGTCGGAAAAGCTTCCACCCATTTGGAAAACATATCTACAATGACAAGACAGTACTTTTTATTTTCACATTTGTTTAGCTCTATAAAATCCATACAGATAGTATGGAATGGATACGGTGGTGTAGGGAAACTCCCTTGCTTAGGCTTCAGTGCTCCCTGTGCATGATGCTTGTTACAAACATGGCATGCTGCATAAAATTTTTTTGTGTAGTTTGTAAATCCATACATTATAAACACTTGATTCACTAACTGTACCATTCCCCCTGTTGAGACATGGCACTGCCCATGGCTCAACAAAGCTGCATATCTAAACAAGTTAGATGGTAAAATTGGTTTTCTTTCTTTGGAGATGTACAGCCGTTTCTCAAGAATTGCTCCTCGTTTTATCCATTTTTTTTTTCTACATTTGTAGTAAGTGTCTGCATTGTTTTTAACATTTCTAAATCTAAAATCTCAGATGGTTGTAATTCCTCACTCAAAAGAAATACTTCTGAAGCTGAAGCTGCTTGCTTCGCAGCTGTATCAGCTCTCGCATTACCTTTTGAAATCCTATCCTGTTGTTTGGTATGAGCTACGCATTTACAAATAGCTACTTTCTGAGGTAACTGAATAGAGTCTAACAAACCTAAAATAAATTGCTCATGATTAATTGGTTTACCAGTAGATGTTATCATTCCTCTATTTTTCCACTGCTGTGCAAAAACATGTACAGTAGAAAAAGCGTACTGGCTGTCAATAAAAATGTTCACTCGTTTATCCTTTGCCAAGGTACATGCCCTTGTTAAAACAATCAATTCAGCTGCTTGTGCAGATAAGTTGTGTGGTAAAGACTTTGCTTTTAAAATCTCAGTATCAAAAACTACTGCATACCCCACTAGATTCTGTCCTGTAGGACCCCTCCTACACGAGCCGTCCACATAGTATGTCACCTCGGCATCATCCAAGGGAACATCCGTAAGATCTTTTCTAGGTAGTGTCTTTTGCTCAATCTCCTGCAGGCAGCAGTGTGGTTTGCCATCTGCAGGGGTTGGGAGCAAGGCTGATGGATTCAAAGTTGTGCATCGTTCAATTGTCATATGAGGTTGGCTCAACAGTATAGTCATACAGGAAAGATGTCTAGCAGGAGAAAGATATGCTACTTTTTCTTGCAGTAAAATAATCGTGACTGCATGAGGCACTCTCAACGTGAGAGGGTGGAACAACACTACTGAGGCCGAAGCCTGCACTGCCATTGCAGCTGCGACTACTGCTTGTACACAGTGGGGCAAGGATCGTGCCACTGGGTCTAGCTGTGATGAATAGTAAGCTATGGGGCGTTGTTTGTCCCCATGTTGCTGTGTTAACACTGATGTCATATAACCCTGCTTACAATCTACAGTTTGGAAAAATCGTTTATGATAGTTTGGCAATCTTAAAACTAATGAGGATGTTATCAGTTGTTTCAATTTGCAGAAAGCTAATTCTGCTTCTGGTGTCCATTGTAATAAATCTTGTGCTGCCATAGGCTTCTTGAATATCAAGTTGGTCAGTGGAGCAGATTCCAAGGCATAGTTTGGAATCCAACTCCGACAAAAATTAGTCGTACCTAGGAAGGACATCATTTCCTTCTTGGTAGTTGGTTTGAGTGCTTGTAATATTGCTGTTTTTCTGTCTTCATCTAATATTCTGCCTTCTTTGGATATTACATATCTCAGGTATTTAACCTGTTTTTTCCAAAGTTGCAGTTTGTTTTTGTTTACTTTGTGTCCTTGAGTAGCTAGAAATTGTAATAATGCTATGGTATCTTCTCTGTATTCTTGCTGGATGGGGGCTGCCAGCAGAATGTCGTCTACATAAAGTAAAATCTGGCTGCCTTTCGGTGGGATAAATCCCACCAGGTTACTTGCCATTTCCTGTGCAAATATTGTTGGACTCTCACAATATCCCTGTGGTAGTCACGTGTATGTATACCTTTTTCCCTGAAATGTAAATGCAAACCAATGTTGGCTGTCAGGGTGTATCGGTATTGAGAAAAATGCATTGCTAATATCTACTACAGAAAAATACTTTTGTTGAGGTTTCAGCATTTAATAAGGTGTGTGGATCTGGCACCGTAAGTGCTCTAGGTATAACTGCGTCATTTACAGCTTGTAAATCTTGGACCATACGCCATTCTCCATTTGCTTTTCTGACAGGAAATAAAGGTGTATTACATGGTGAATCAGGAGATTCTATCAATACTCCTTCCTTAAGTAAGGCTGCTATTACAGGTTTGATTCCTACTTCTGCATCCTTTCTTAAGGGATACTGTCTCTTTTGAGGTCTAAATGCTGACTTTGGCATGATAGTGACTGGTCCTGCTGTACGAATAAGTCCTACATCTGATTTTCCTGTTGACCAGAGAGTCTCTGGTATGCCCCGTAAGGCTTTTTCCTCTTCTTCTAGTAAGAGTGCTACTCAGCTGTCCTCACTTGCCTGCAAGTGCACAGCTGGTTATGTCTGTGTTATCCAATTCAATTTCTGCTTTTGTACTCCCTGTTCTGAAAGTTCTAATTCTGTCTGTTTTTCCCACCTTGTGACTTTTTCTCCTAGGTCTGCCCACTTCACACTTTTATCTTTAGTTAAACTCACATGTGGTAATCAATTAGATTTATAAAGCGCTAGGAATTCCTGGGGCAATGAACAGCTTACTACACTGTTTCCTTCTGTGTCCCAGTACAGATTTCGTAATACTAATCTGTTAGCATGGTTTCTAAACAGTTCTTGCTCATATTCTTTATCAGGTCCTGGTTTGCTACAGTAATATAGAGTGCAATGCAACAAATGCTGTTTATCAGTGTCAAGGGTGGGGGATTTACTGATGGCTACATTCATCAGTTCTTCGGTTACTGCCCCTGGACCAGTCGTAACCAAGTCCTGGCTGTACCAATAAAGTATTTCACCATCCGCTCGCACCACAAAGGTATCCATTTGTCACTGTGCTTCCATACCCTGCATAGTTGGAACTACTGCTATGCCAAATATCTGCATTAGGTCTCTGCCCAAAAGATTTACTCGGCATTTTGCAAAAACAATTTTGCTTTTCTGGGTCATCCCTGAAACAGTGTCAGTTATTGCTATGTTGTGGGAGAGTGGCTCCCGATACAGCTGTCCATTAGCTGCTTTCACTAATATGTAATCAAGTGATTCTGAATTTTCTGGTAGTTTGGAAGGATGTATCAGGGTTCGTGAAGCCCCTGAGTCACACAGGAATTTAACTTCCCTCCCCTCTACCAGAAGTGTAACTTCCGGTTTTGTGTCTGCTAGGTAGAGCTCAAGGCTCAATAATGCTAAGTCTAATATTTCATTTTCTTCACCATCGGTGATTTCATGCACAACCTCTATTTCTTCTATCACATTCTCTACTCCTTCTATCACATTTGCACTTGTCTTTTCTTGATTATTCCTTTCTAGTGATTCTTGAATATCAAATAGTCAGTCCTCACTCTCCTTGTCTTCTGTGAATACCTTTTTATTTTGCCTGCAATCCCTTGCTAAATGCCCCTTTTTTCCACATTTAAAACATTCATCCCTTTTCTTTCTCTCTTCAAACTCCTCTGATCGCTTATCAGATTGTTTGTTTCCCTGGGCATTTTTCTTACCCTTCTTCCCGGTCTGTACTACAAAGACTTCTGATCCATCTTCTACTGCAAATACTTGAGTTTTCTTTTTCTTTTTGCTATTAAAATGCCTTTCGGCATGTCTTGCATATTCAAGTAATGACTGTAATCTACGTGTACGATGATTTACCATGTGCTTTGTAATAAATCTGCTAATGGGTGCAATACTGCCTTTCAAAAATGCATTCTTTAATTGCTGTTCATATGGGGAATCATGTGTTTGGTCTTCAGGTACCTGCATTCCACAATGGTTATTAAAACACTCCAATAATCTGGCATAATACCTATCAACAGTTTCACCTTCTTGTTGTATGCATTGATTAATGCAAGTCCAGTCAGCCCTAGGCTTCCATTTCTCAGAGATTTGGTCTGTCAGACCTTTCACTCTATTATCCAGTTCTGCGTTACTATGTGGGAGTGGCCTATGTTCTGTGTCACAGGGATTCCAGTTGCCACTGATCATGGACTTACGATTTATCTGACTACTTTCTCTACTTCCTCTCCATTTAAATGCTAACTTAACCTCATGCCCTGTAAGTCTTCTAAGAATTTTCTAAAATTAACTTTCGGATGGGGAATTGCCTCTGTGGCTTTCCGGATGTCTTCTTGTGTCCACGGTCTATATACTAGAAGAGTTGGGTCCTGTCCTGCCTGTGGGTTTGGTACTTCTATGAGTGGACATATCTCTTCTTCACTCATAGCTTGTGAATTTTTATTTATTTCATACAATTCAATATCCCCTCTTAAGTTGCGTGTTTGGGACCTAGTCTCGATAGGATCTCTGACAAATGGTTTTGATTTTGCAGGGACAGCTGGATATAGCGGAGGTGGATCAGCTTGTCCACTCGCTTCATATTCTGGTAAGGGAAGTGGAGGGGGCGGAGGGGCTGATACTATTACCAAGTTATTGTCTTCTTTATCTAAAAACATTGCTTTTGAATTTTTGCTCTTTTGTTCCCTGTGGTTTGCTTCCTCAAGCCACCTGTGTGCCTGAGGAACTCCTAATTGATGTTGCTTTTTTATCTGACCTTTTGCATCTGTTTTTAAGTTGTTTGACAAGTTTGATAAGTGAAGGTTTATCTAATTTGACATCAAATTTGTATTTATTAACCCATTTTGTATAGTACCTAACGTTGTCGTCACGCTGTAATTGCATATATTTCGCGTCTTCAGTTAAAGGTGGATCTCGGGAACTTTTTGTGCACTTATTTCCCATGTTGTCTTGACTTAGTTAGAAATTGTTACATAATCCTTTTTATCACGTGGTACCACAATTTTCACTTCTTCACAGTTTATCTAGAATAACTGCCTACCTATCCTGTTTCCCTGATCTATGACAAGACAGCAATCTTTTTTGTCCCTGATTTACAAAAAAAATCTCCCTGACAAAAACAAATACTGCAACAAGTCCCTGATCTGAAACAAAGAAAAGGTAAATACCTCCTTACCTGAGCCTCCGTGATTGATCGTCTCACTGGAACTGTTGACTCGTCCTCCAATCGCAGATCAGAAACAGTGGCTGGCCTCTTTTGAATGACAATTCAGTCGGAGGTCTTTTAAAGCAGAAGAACCGATGTGGCTTCTTCCCCGTATGGTTTCATGCCACCGGGCCCATCTGACCTGAGCTAGAGTGAGAGATGTCCGGTCCGAAGGACCAATCTGTCATAGGAAAAATAAATTTTAAAAATGATCAATACATGGTAGGTTCAGGTTAAGGCATGTTAATCTTGCAGCAAGGAGAAAAAACGTGCTAATACAGAGTTTGTCTAACTAAAATCAGGAAGTAAGTCTATCTTTATACACTTTCTAACAAGACATTGCCTATCAAGCTGAAGTAATAGATCACAAGTTTTAACATCATCATTACATAGCAGCTGTTTATCCATAATTTTCTGCTTGCACTATCAATTTTATGAAAAACTTCCTAAGAAAAACAACGTGACCTTGGTGACCACTGGTTAGATACAGTTTTCCACTATGTTATGTTTCCATTCAAGGTACTATAGCTAATTCGAGCGCAAAGCAAGTACAGATTCTTCAAGCAGTCTTTTGTCTGATGTATCTCTTCTTTTCTGCAGCTGTGCATGTTCTCATAACACAAACAGAGCTAATTGTTCATATTCAATCATATTATAGAAAACAGTATTGTATTCATTCATTTCCTGACCCAGCAGATAATCACCTGTTTCTCAAGTACATTTCCAAAAAGGCATAAACATGGATATTGCTGTGTTAGCAATTACTAGATCAGAGTGCATCTTGCAGTTTCAGAAAGTATACTGTGGTTTGAAAAATCATCTTATAATTTCATACAGAATTAAGCTGTACATAAAATAAAATGAAAATGTGTTAACCCTTTTAGCTTCTAATAAGCATTAGACATATATAACAATGAATATTTTTCTGACATGCTCCACTTAAAGAAATCCCAATCCATCCAAGCTACATGCTCTAGGGACCTAAACCTTGTCACTGTAATAAACAGAACATGCTGGATGAATAGATTCCTGTCCCAGAGACTTCCCATACTCTGAAACAAACTACCTATCTATATCAAACAAAGCTCCTCATGAGCACTCTTCAAGAAAAATCTTGATTGGATGAGAAATAGGAAATTCTCCCCGGGGATCACCTCTGTGGCTCTGCTCGACAGGAGCACAGGAAAATAATTTTCTTGGGTGGTGAAAGCCAGGGTACCTTTTTGGCTAGGCTTATAGAGGCCCTAGGGCCAATAGCCTACAACCTACCCATGAACCTATACATTTCTGTCAAATATTATAAAATCCTTTTTTTTCCCTCTTTTTTTTAAATTTTCTGTTAAGCATGTTTGAACAATGTGGTGCATAGTGCAAACATGCTGAGATTACTAAAAAAATATTAATTTATCTTATTCCCTTCCTCTTTCTGACATCCACAATAATAGTTTTGCTCATATGTGTATGTAATATAACATTTTCAGGGGATTTATGTCCACATTTCTGCAGTTTTACATCACCTTCTGTCTGTGTAGAGTCCTGTATGTGGAATTTTTCTGTGTACACAATGGACACTAACATGGAGTCTACACAGATGTCTTTCTGCTTGCTGTATTGCTCAGTCTGCCTCATTTGCATAAGGTTCACCTGCTTATGAGGCGATTTGCATTCTATGGAATTTTTCCTGTTTGCGTGTGCATGCCCGTCGCTAAACGGTGCTTATTGAATCCAAAAACGCTTATGTTCATGCATGCATCATGGAGCAATGCCTACATGATAAAAAAATATATATAGGCTTTATTGAATTCCCCCCATAGTATCATGATATATAGGCTTCATTGAATTCCCCCCATAGTATCATCATATATATGCTTTATTGAATTCCCCCCCATAGTATCATGATATATAGGCTTCATTGAATTCCCCCCATAGTATCATAATATATAGGCTTTATTGGATTCCCCCCATAGTATTATAATATATAGGCTTTATTGAATTCCCCCCATAGTATCATAATATATAGGCTTTATTGAATTCTCCCCATAGTATCATAATATATAGGCTTTATTGAATTCCCACCATAGTATCATAATATATAGGCTTTATAGAATTCCCACCATAGTATCATAATATATAAGATTTATTGAATTCCCCCATAGTATCATAATATATAGGCTTTATTGAATTTCCCCCCATAGTATCATAATATATAGGCTTTATTGAATTCCCCCATAGTATCATAATATATAGGCTTTATTGCATTCCCCCCATAGTATCATAATATATAGGCTTTATTGAATTCCCCCATAGTATCATAATATATAGGCTTTATTGCATTCCCCCCATAGTATCATAATATATAGGCTTTATTGAATTCCCCCATAGTATCATAATATATAGGCTTTATTGAATTCCCCCCATAGTATCATAATATATAGGCTTTATTGAATTCCCCCATAGTATCATAATATATAGGCTTTATTGAATTCCCCCATAGTATCATAATATATAGGCTCTATTGAATTCCCCCTATAGTATCATAATATATAGGCTCTATTGAATTCCCACCATAGTATCATAATATATAGGCTTTATTAAATTCCCCCATAGTATCATAATATATAGGCTTTATTGAATTCCCCCCATAGTATCATAATATATAGGCTTTATTGAATTCCCCCCATAGTATCATAATATATAGGCTTTATTGAATTCCCCCATAGTATTATAATATACAGGCTTTATTGAATTCCCCCATGGTATCATAATATACAGGCTTTATTGAATTCCCCCCCATGGTATCATAATATACATGCTTTACTGAATTCCCCCCATAGTATCATAATATAAAGGCTTTATTGAATTCCCCCCATAGCATCATAATATATAGGCTTTATTGAATTCCCCCATAGTATCATAATATATAGGCTTTATTGAATTCCCCCCATAGTATCATAATATATAGGCTTTATTGAATTCCCCCCATAGTATCATAATATATAGGCTTTATTGAATTCCCTCCATAGTATCATAATATATAGGCTTTATTGAATTCTCCCCCATAGTATCATAATATATAGGCTTTATTGAATTCCCCCCATAGTATCATAATATACAGGCTTTATTGAATTCCCCCCATAGTATCATAATATATACGCTTTATTGAATTCCCCCAATATATAGGCTTTATTGAATTCCCCCATAGTTGTTGTTGTTGTTGTTGTTGTTGTGTCGTCTTTCGGCTTATCCCAGTTAGGGATCGCCACAGCGGAACTCCGGTCCGCTAATGTTTGGTAGTGGATTTTTACGTTCCGAGTTACCAGCCCTGGCGCACAACCTTAAATGAAGGCACTCCCATTCAAGTATGCCTCCACACAGAAGACGCTCTAGTTGAGAATCGAATGGGACAACGTCTTGCTGTGAGGTGACAATGCTAACGCAGCACCACTACCCTGGGAATTCCCCCATAATATCATAATATATAGGCTTTATTGAATTCCCTCCATAGTATCATAATATATAGGCTTTATTGAATTCCCCCCATAGTATCATAATATATAGGCTTTATTGAATTCCCCCCATAGTAACATAATATATGGGCTTTATTGAATTCCCCCCATAGTATCATAATATATACGCTTTATTGAATTCCCCCATAGTATCATAATATATAGGCTTTATTGGATTCCCCTTATAGTATCATAATATATAGGCTTTATTGAATTCCCCCCATAGTATCATAATATATAGGCTTTATTGAATTGCCCCCATAGTATCATAATATATAGGCTTTATTGAATTCCCCCCATAGTATCATAATATATAGGCTTTATTGAATCCCCCCCATAGTATCCTAATATATAGGCTTTATTGAATCCCCCCCATAGTATCCCAATATATAGGCTTTATTGAATTCCCCCCATAGTATCATAATATATAGGCTTTACTGAATTCCCCCCATAGTATCATAATATATAGGCTTTATTGAATTCCCCCCATAGTATCATAATATAAAGGCTTTATTGAATTTCCCGCATACTATCATAATATATAGACTTTATTGAGTTCCCCCCATATTATCATAATATATAGGCTTTAGTGAATTCTCCCCATAGTATCATAATATATAGGCTTTATTGAATTCCCCCATAGTATCATAATATATAGGCTTTATTGAATCCCCCCCATAGTATCATATTATATAGGCTTTATTGAATCCCCCCATAGTATCATAATATATAGGCTTTATTGAATCCCCACATAGTATCATAATATATAGACTTTATTGAATCCGCCCCATAGTATCATAATATATAGGCTTTATTGAATTCCCCCATAGTATCATAATATATAGGCTTTATTGAATCCCCCCCATAGTATCATATTATATAGGCTTTATTGAATCCCCCCCATAGTATCATAATATATAGGCTTTATTGAATCCCCACATAGTATCATAATATATAGACTTTATTGAATCCCCCCCATAGTATCATAATATATAGGCTTTATTGAATTCTCCCATAGTATCATAATATATAGGCTTTATTGAATTCCCCCCATAGTATCATAATATTCTGTGTGCCTAAGAAAATGGAAAGAGAAAACATCGTTAACTTCCTCAATGGCTGGATTCCAAAAGCATTAACCCTTCAGAAGGGCTTGTAATAAGATAACCAGATCTCTCAGAAACATCCAGTTAAGGGAGGAGTTCTGACCATGTTTATAATTATCAAATTAATCTTACATCTGGACTAAGAAGTTGTTATTAGAACTGTTTGGGCAATTCCCCCTTCTAAAAAATCATAAATGTGTTATCACATTTCAAAATCACTATTTACAGAAAGTAATAGGTTCATATAGGTTCATAGGTTCATACTAGGCTATTTGCCCTGGGGCAATTATAAGCCTAGCCCGATTCTGTATGGCTTACGCCACCCCTTGATTTGAGTATACTGTGCCCTTTTTAAGGTTTAGTTTACTGTGCCTCTGTCTAATAGTGACACGGGAGTAATCCCTGGGACAAACCTACGATCCCCCATCCACTTATCAAGATTCTTCTTGAAGAGATTCAGTGAGGTGCTCTGCCTCACATGAACTGGAATTCTATTCCAGAGCGAAGGGAGCCTCTGGGTTATGAACCTGTCCCTCCAGCAAGTTCTATTTATTTCTGTGCTGAGGTTCAAGTCCCTCAAGCGTCTGGCTCTAAGGGATTTAGATTTACTGAGGTGGAGCATGTCCATTAATTCTGGATTTGACATAGCTTTGTATGTCAGGCATAGATCGCCTCGAAGTAGGCGGTATGCAACTGAGTAGAGCTGGAGTTTTTTTAACAGAGCAGCATATGGCATCTGTTTGAGACCCTTGATCCTCTTGGTGAGATACTTTTGGGGTCTTTCTAATTGCTGCAGGTGTCGGGTAAGGTACATCCCAAAAGGGCATTGTATTCTATGATGGGCCTGATGAGGGATGAATAAAGGGGCATGATTACCTCTCTTGATCTAGATGTGAAACCCTTCGTGATGAGGTGGGCTATGTAGAAGGTCTTTCTAACCACTTTGGCAATGTGGTTTTCAAAGGAGAGATTGCTATCAACTTGGGTCCCCAGGTCCCTAATAACTTTCTCTGTACTTAATGGGTTTCTGCGTATGTGGTAATTTGTGGGCACATTGTTTTTGCCAAAGGGTATGACTATACATTTTTTGGCATTTAGCTTTAAACCATGGCGCTGGCACCAGTTATCTGTCTCTGTGAGACCTTTTTGAAGGATGTTTGTGTCAGCTGGAGAGTTGATTATGGCGCCCAGTTTGCAGTCATCTGCGAACTTGGTGAGCCATAGTCCTCCCACGTTTGCCTGTACCTCGAAAAAGTATATACCGAACAAGAGTGGTCCCAGGACAGAACCCTGTGGGATGCCACTTGTTACCGGTTTCGAGTC
This sequence comes from Protopterus annectens, assembly GCF_019279795.1. Classification (NCBI taxonomy): domain Eukaryota; kingdom Metazoa; phylum Chordata; order Ceratodontiformes; family Protopteridae; genus Protopterus; species Protopterus annectens. The sequence goes on along the minus strand of NC_056740.1, from coordinate 490,680,062 downwards.
TGACATGGCTCCAGCAACTCTCACTCTGTGGGTTCTGTGTTTGAGCCAGTTTGCGACCCATCTTGTGACATAGGGGTTTATATTTAAGCTGGATAGCTTATCTATGATGCCCGAGTGGGGTATTGTGTCAAATGCCTTTGCAAGGTCCAGATAGGCTGTGTGGACTACCTTCCCTTCATCTATGGCTTTGGTGACTGTTTCAAAGAAGTCAACCGGGTTCAAAAGGCAGGATCTGCCCTTGACAAAGCCAAACTGGGTAGGATCTAGTGTCTGTAGGTCCCCAATGTCTTTGTTTATGAGCTCCATGATGATCTTCTCCATAGCCTTGCAGACTAAGCTAGTCAGGCTTATGGGGCGATAGTTTCCAGGGTCCATAGAGGCTCCACCTTTGTGGAGTGGAACCACTGTTGCTGTACGTCATTCTGTGAGCACATATCCTGTAGTGAGGCTAAGATTGTATAGCTGTTTTATTTGAGGGATTAGTTCCTCTTGTAGTTCATGTAGGACGCAACTTGGGATGCCATCTGGTCCCATGGAAGCAGTGTTTTTTGCTTTGGAGAGGGCAGCCTTCACCTGAGCATCTGAGATGTTTGGGAGGCAACCCTCTGCCGGGATAGATACTTGCGCTTTTGGGGGGGGGGTGGAGAAGTTTGCACTGAACCTATCTGCCAGGATATTGGCGATGTCTGTGGGTTCAGTGTATTTTTTGTTGTTTATAATCAACTCAGAACAAGTCCGGGGTTGCATCCCAGGTTTCTAGCATAACTGAAAAAAGCCTTATGATTGTCTTTGGTGTCCTGTGCAATTTTTCTCTCGAAGCTGGCCTTGGAGGATTTTATGAGGGATCGTAATTTTTTGCTAGTACTGATCAGAGATGCCTTCCCAATTAGGGATTTTGCTCTATCATGTAGTAGCTTTCTCCTTCTGTTGTACAGTTTATTTATGGCAGGGGTCCACCAGACTGGACGCCTGCCTTTGGATGTTTGGGTCTTGGTTTTGTTTGGGATAGCATAATCCATGCATTCCTGGAAATGTCCGTAGAATGCATTTATATAGGATTCTGCAGTTTGGGCCGTAGTTTCCACTGGCCCTGGGGCCTTGAAGGATTCCACTTCGGTTTTGAGAAGTGAGAAGTTCGCTTTTGAGAAGTTTTTCACTGTGGTTTTCTGGGCTGGGGGTGGGGTCGGGATGTGGACATCCAGTGAAATTAATTTATGGTCTGATCTTACCAATGAGGGATATACTTCTGGTGTGGAGCATAGAGTCCCCATGTTGGTAATGATCAGGTCTAGTATGCTGTCCCCTCTTGTGGGAGTGGTGACTAGTTGTTCCATAGTATTTGAGTTTATAATTTCCAGGAATCTTTGGGCTAAGGTGCTGGGGCTTGAGTAGTGCTCCCAGTCAATGTTTGGGTAGTTGAAGTTGCCCAATATAATGGTGTTCGGAGAGATCTTCATGTTCTCCAATGTTTTCAGGAAAGCCGAGTGGGATTCCTGACTTTGAGAGGGTGGTCTGTAGGATTCTATAAACTGAAAAGCAGTCTTGCCCACTGTTAGTTGCACATGGATGGTCTCCGATACTTCGTGCAATGCCACTAACCTGAAGGTGTGGATATCCTTGATAAATATGGAAACTCCCCCTCCTTTTGTGGTTTGGTCCGGGTTTTGGGGCCAAAAAGCATGATATGAGGTATATCCTGGTAGTGCTGGGGTGCTCTCTGGAGCCTTGAACCAGGTTTCTGTCACTGCACAGATATCGATGTTCTCCATACTGAGGAGAGCTTCGAGTGCGTGCATCTTGAGGTTAAGACTTCTGGCATTTAGCAGCATTACCCTTAGTTTCTTGTTCCTTGTGCTGTCTATGGGGGTGGGTTTGACTTTTGAGCCTTGCCTAAAAAAGGCACTATGGGGGTGGTAAGAGCCTTTGCCAATATCCAAAAGCCCAGTGGTGACAGGTGCAAGCCGTCCCTAGCGAAGCAACATGGCTTGTCGAGCATGTCATCCCAGGCTGACAGACACTGGATCCCCTTTGAATGACACCAAAATTTTAGCCAATTGTTAAAATCGATCATTTTGTCTTTGTACTGTGGCATCATTCTAGGTGAGGGTAAGATGCTGCTCAAGGTCAGGGTCATACCAGCCTGGGCTACATGATCAGAGAGCTCCTCTATGTTTCTTTTCATGTAGTCCAGGGAGGTACATCTCAGGTCATTCACACCAGCATGTACAATGACTATTTGTATTTGCTTTGGAGTGACCTGAGTGCTTGCGTTATGTGTCGGATCCTAGCACCTGACAGGCAGCTCACCGTGACCTTCTCTTTATTCAGCCTGGTGAGCTGGACGTCAGTGTGTCTGACAATAGAGTCACCTATAACAAGAGTATCAGGTGTGTTATTCAGCCTTAAGGGCTGTGGCTGCTTGGCACACTGACTTTGTGGGTTATGTGTTGTGTGTGTTTTGTTTTGAGGTAGCGTTTGCTTGGATGTCTGCTTTGGAGGTCTCTGTTGCTTAGGTAGAGTTTTATTTAGAGCCTCCAGGTATGTTTTGTGTATTTATGTGTTTGGTTCGCTGATGTGGTGGGACTATGTGATACTGGAATTGTGTTGTGTGAGGTTACCTTCTCCTCCTGACTGGTTACACCAGTTTTGAGATGAGAGAGCTCAGCCTCCAGTTTGGCTAAATAGTTGCATCTCTCACATATATTTGAACCTGTTTGGAGGAGGAGAGGGTTGTCCGTGTACATGAGACAGTTGTAACATTGCCTCAAAATTCCCAGATTCACCAGCTGGACTGGAGAGGAAACCATTGACTGACCTTTGGACATGCTAGAGTAATAGGAAACTGAATTTAAGATGGACCAATAGAGGACAGGGTAATCGAGAGAGTATAAGAGTAAGTAGTGCTTATGGTTTAATAGTGCTAACTTGTAGGATTACTTAATTGGACCAGTGAAGGGCCTTAGAATGAGAATATGGTGTTTAAATTGAGAGATAGAGCAGTTCTAAGGGAAAAAGTGAAGAGCAGACTTTGTGGAGCCAGAAATAGTTTAAACCCAATTAGGCGCTGCCCGCTTTGCGCTATCATAAAACCAGAAAAGAGGGTTTTAAGAGAGGAAGATGAAGGAGTTTTGGAATTGACCCAAAATGGCCAATAAAACTACAGTTTCAAGTCAGTAACCACTCCCACAGTGGCAGACAGGCTGCTCAATGTTTTTCACTGCCACTGATCAACAGAGAGACTTCCCTTTAGCCCAAGCAAAAAATGGCCTCACAGAAACTTACAAACAGTTCAAGAACAGCAAGCCTGCAACTGAACTTTTTTAAATCTCAGAAAAGTGGGAAAAAAAGCAAGATTTTGTTTTGTTTTTTTTTTTGTTTTTTCAGAGATAGCAGAGGTTCACAAGTATCAACAATTTATAACAGTGCAGTAAATGACCCCACACAAGAGTGCTAGGCCAAAGACAGATAAAATGCAAGTTTTGAGAAAAAAACGATTTTAAAAATAAGTGCAAACAGGAAATTCAGTAAACAGCTCTAGGTTGTGCTCTAAATACAGTTACTAATGCAGAAATCAAATTTAACAAGTCAGAAAATGTTCAAAATAGGTGGCTATGCAGAAACACTTAGCAAATAAACAGAGGAAAAATACTTAAAATCTCAAAAGTGGCTCCTTTCTTCTCTCAGCGTTTTCTCCTCTAATGGAAATTCCCTAAGAAAGACGTGATTTAAGAGAAGAGTTGCTTGATTTAATAGCATTAGACATATTAAGATTGATGAAAGAAATAGACTGCAGAAGGTCAATAAAACCCAAAAAGTTAGACATTGGATAAAACAAACGAATACAGTAATTAGGACTGTCCATAGAGATGCATGCAACATAACAGAAATAAATAGGATACATTACTGTGCAGCTAAATTAATAACAGATAAAGTCCTACCATAAGAACACATGGTAATAAGAGAAAGGACAGGGAGAAAATGAATGCCATCATGGAAGTATCAAAGTGAGAAAACTATAAAGCAATTAAGACAAGAAGTGTCACTGTTGGAAGATTATAGAAGAGGGAATAGATCAACAAAAATATTCAGAAAGATAGATGTGATAAAAGCAATGCACAGTATTATAACAGATCAGGATTTATCATTTACTATCGCAAATAATAAACTAAAAATTTCAGCAGGGGCAGAAAAACTTAAAAGATACACAGATAAAGGAAAAGTACAAAATAAGTAATTTATTGATGACCCCAAAAAGTTTTATAGAGAAATGGGAAACAAGGCAAAAGGAATTGAAACACCACCAAAATAAGAAGAAATAGATACATTTTGGAGAAATATCTATAAAGATCCTATGGAACATAACAAAGATGCTAAATGGATAGCAGTAAAAGAAAGAATATCAAATGTACGGGATATGACATGGGATGAAGTGACGGCCAAAGAGACTGAAACAAAGTTAAGAAAAGCTTTTATTAGCAAAATCCCATGCTCAAATGCAGTTACCTAAATTCTGGCTTAAAGTATTAACATATTTGCATGAACATATAGCCATGAGTAAGAAATATTTATATGCACACCCCAAACAGACGCCAGCCTGTCTAAAAACAGGAAAAACAATGCTCCTACTTAAGAGGGAACCTGCAAGCTACCCTAAAAACTATAGACCAATAACTTGCCTTCCAATGACATATAAACTATACACTGGAGTTTATGCTGAAAAAGTTTATAGTAATTTGGATGAAATTTCAATTATTGCAATAGAACAAAGGGTAATAAAAGAAAAGTCATGTGGAACAAAGGATTATTTGTTGTTAAGTAAAGTCATCGTGGAGAACTTTAATAATGGGAAGAGTCTAAGTATGGCATGGATAGACTACAAATCACACATTTGACAATATCCCACATTCATAGATAAAAGAGTGCTTAAAGATCTATAAGATACACCCTACACTGATCGACTACATTATAGTGACCATGAAACCGTAGCAGAACACTTTACAATTAAACCTTGATAAAGCACAAATTATTATTCCTGGGATAAAAATCCAAAGGGGGATATTCCAGGGTGACTGTCTTGTCACCGCTGCTCTTTTGTCTTGCCCTTAACCCATGAAGCTGTCTGCTTAACAGATTAGGTCATGGGTATAATTTGGCTCTCAGAAAGCAATAAAGTGCAAATACTTCTCACCTTTTCTTTGTCAATGGTTTAAAACTATATAGCTCATCAGATGAGGAACTGAAAGCACAACTGCAAGCAATCAAAACTTTTTCAGATGATACTGGAATGTCATTTGGTCTTGATAAATATGCAAAAGCAACCTTTAAAAAAGGAAAACTGCATCACCAGGAAAACATCAGTTTGGGATATAAATGAACTTTAGCAAGAGGAAGTGTATAATTATTTGGGAATTGATAAAGGATCAACAATAAAACATGAACAAAAGACATAAATTAATCCTGAAAACAGCGTTGACATCTAGGAACAAAGTTCAAGCTATAAACCAATTTGTTCTTCCTGTCCTAACTTACAGTAATTGACTGGCCCAAAAAGGTATAGGATCAATTAGATAGAAAAACAAGAAGGATGCTTCATGCTCACCAAATGATTTATAAAAATCAGTGTATACCAAGATTATATATTCCCCATTCTGAAGGAGATATGGGCCTCCTTGAAATCAATTACACATATAGATCTGCAATTGTGGGACTGCATACATATCTGCTGACCTCACAAGACCCAAATATAGTGAAAGTTTTGAAACATTAGGAGAATAAATCTAAGATGACTTCCCTGTTTAGTCTTTGAGAAGCATATTGGCATCAAGCGGGAAAAGAAAGTAAACCAGAAGTAGAAAAAAGTCAGGCAGCAACTAAATGTTCATAAAACAAAAGAAAGAATATAAGGTGAAGGATCAAATGAGAAGGCAAGAAATGTGGAAAATGCATAAATATAGTTGCAAGTATAGAAAACTCCTGGAAGAACTTTGTTGATCAGGATCAAATGCAGGAATAGTTAAGAAGAGGTGAATTCAAACAAAAAGAAGAAAGGTTAATATTGGTGGCCCAAGATAGTGGACTACTACAAATTGGTTTATAAAGTCCATTGAATATGTCGGAGAAACAGACAAATGTAGGTTATATAAAATAGGATTTGAAAGTCGCACACCTTGTTGCTGTTTATGACGCACTAATTGCAGAAGGACTATATACTGAAATGCATAATAATGTGGCAAGACCATTGCACTGGGGATTGTGCAAACATTGTAATATTGAAGTAGCTGAAAAACACTGGAAACATGAGCCACAAAGCATAAAAGAAAATGATGAAGTCTATATCACATGGAATCAACCATTACCAACAGTTCAAAAGATAGATACAAGATAACCAGATGTGGTCCATGAAAAGAAGACAAAAGTAGCATCGATCATTGAAATCACTGACTACAGTGTCTTGCATACAGAGAGACACAAAGTCATAAAATATCAGGCTTTGCAGGCAGAAATAAGGGCAATGTGGAAGAAAGATATCCAGACAGTTCCAATAGTAGCAGGAGTAATGGATCTTATAAAAAAGGATCTAAAATCGCATTTAGATATGTTACCAATACATGCAACTCCATACAAATTGCAGAAGGAGTCATTACTGGGAACATTGCAGGTGCTGCAAAGAGCACTTTTGGCTGATATCAAAAATTGAAACAATATGAATTTCATTAATGAAAATCCCAAAAGTAGCACTATTCCACTGGTAAACCCAAAAAAAAGTGTCAACAAAAAAAAAAAAACAGTGGATAAAACAGAAAGGCTCACTCCATTCAAGTAAAAAAACAATAGCTTTAATCAGAAGGTAAGCGCTTTCACAGTGATACACACCGCTTCATCAGACAAAAATCATAAAACAATGGCACACCACATATACCCTTAGTTAAAAGCCAATTATACAATGGATCTAAGACAATTAGAATAATTAAAACAGCATTTCATTCTTAAAGTAACAACAAGGTTAACACACCTATAATTAAAAATGCATGATCCACTTATTTCAGGTTCCTGGATTTCAGAACCAGTTTCAGAGGTATGTGGTCATTAAGTCCAATACCTCTATGTGCCCCCCAAGCTGTAAAACCCATTCTAGTTCCACTGCTTTTATAGATTCAGGGACAACATGTGAAACCTGAAACAAAAAAGTATAGTGCGCACCAGCTTCCATGATGTGTTTAGCCAAGGCACTATAATCGTGCCCCCCTTTTTTATACAATATTCATGGTCCCTGATCCTCTCCCTGAGTCGTCTATTCATTTTTCTGACATAAAATTTGAAACATAACTGGCAATGGGCTACATACACAATGATTTTAGTGTTACAATTAGCCCTTGCCTTAAGACACCAGAGACGTCCAGTTTCAGGATCTTTAAAAAATCTGGACTGATCAATGAATATACAGTAAGCACACATGCCACATCTACGTGTAGCTAAAAATGTTTCATCTAAGGGACTATGAACCCTAGGATAACATAACTGCTGTTTCAAAGACTTTTTATTTTTGTACATAAACTTGGGCCGGTCATCTAAAAGACCACTTATTTTCCTATCCGTGTGCAGAATGTGCCAGTCCCTACGTATTACCTCTCTGACATAACCCACATCAGAGCTGTATGATAACATAAATGATACCCCTCTGTGCTTATCTAACCTCACAGGTTTCACCCTACTTTGACTGGAAAAATATGGCTTAGCTCGTCCTTCCCTCTTATTAGCTACTACTTGATATGCCCAGTCAATTTCCTTTTGATTATAGCCCTTCACAGAAAACTCTTCTCTCAAATTATATAGTCCCTTCTCAAAGTCATGAGTGTCACACGATAAAGTGAGACTCTCATGGCCTGACCCTTCACTATATTTGTAAATATGTGTTGAGGGTGGATGCTCCCTCTGTGTAAATATGCTGGCCTATGACATTCCTTTCTGTGCATTTTGGTGGAGAGACCTGTGTCATGCTTGATCACTGTAACATCCACAAAATTGATGCTGGTCCTGGACATATTCATAGTGAATTTTAAAAAGCCACCAGTGCTATTAATATTCCTAACAAATCTATGCAAGTTATTCTCTTCACCCTTCAAGCCCAGAAACAAATCATCAACAAATCATCGATAAATAACTATGTGAGTTTTGTCATTCCTTAGTAAATGATTGTACTCCCATTTCATCATCACCAAGTTAATTTCATTAACTTTAATCATACTTTGATTTAGGAATTGGGGTATATTCCTGTTATGGTATTAGAAACCCAAAACACTTGGAAAAATAAAAAAAGACATGGTATAAAATTTCACATTTAATTTTAAGCAAGAGTAAGAATGTTCCGCTCCTCCCCTCTCCTCCTCTTTCCTCCCCACTCCTCTCCACTTCTCCCCTCTCCTCAAAAAAATCTTCATGCAGAAATAGATTAGAGCCATACAAGCTTAAAAGGGCAAGCAGAGAGACCTGAATGGAAGACTGTTCTAACAAAAAGCAAAAAGACTGATGACAATGAAACATTAATACAATGGAGTAGTGTGTTTTTTGTAAATAAAGTGTACAACTTACTGCGACTGTTTTGAATTCAGAGACAGACCAAGTGAAGTGCTTTTGCATGAAGCTGTACATCATTGTGGGGAGCGGTCTCCACAGTCATGTCGCACATTAACTGGGCAGTCCAAGGGGAAGGTACGTGCTTATTAGCCACATGGTCTTCCCTCAGAACTACCTGCAGTAAGGTATTTAGACAGCTGAGCAATTCCGAGAATAGTTCATAGTTCAACTGTGTAAATTTACATGACTGTAACTGGGCGCTCATAGTAAATGTTGGCAGTGTCAGTCCATCATAATGGAGACAAGTGCTGGGAGTTTACCAGTCAGGTAGTGATAGTGATAGTGTGTGTGTGTGTGTGTGTGTGTGTGTGTGTGTGTGTGTGTGTGTGTGTGTGTGTGTGTGTGTGTGTATGTGTATGTGTGTGTGCGTCTGTGTGTGTGTGAATGTGGGTGAGAAACTGCATGTGTGAGTGTATTTTTGAGTGTGCCACTGCCTTGGAGGTAGCAGTAGGAGGTGAGGGTTAGTGATGGGATTAGTCAGGGATAGGTAAGTTAGGGGTGTGTATGTGTGTGTGCGTCAGTATGTATGAATATTTGAGTGTGTCTGTGAGTGTGATTGCATGGAGAGAGGACTATGCCTTTGTGTGCATGTTTGTGTGTTGGAGGGTGGGTCACTATCAGTGTGTCTGTGAGTGTGAATGGGTGGGGAGAGGACTATGCCGCTGTGTGCAATGTGTGTGTGTTGGAGCGGGGGTTTGGGTCACTATTAGTGTGTCTGTGAGTGTGATTGGGTGGGGAGATGACTAAGCATCTGTGTGCATGTGTGTGTGTTGGTGGGTGGGTTTGGGTCACTATCAGTGTGTCTGTGAGTGTGATTGGGTGGGGAGAGGATTATGCCTCTGTGCACATGTGTGTATGTGTTGGGGGGGTTAGGTCAGTATCATATTTCCACACACCCCCAGACTTATGAGCAAAGCCTGAAAATTTGGGTCAGGGTACACCACTAACCACCAATGAGAATGACAAGTACGTGAGTTGTGGGAGGCCGTTAGCCACCAGGTATAACTATGAATATGTGGGCCACGTGAAACACTAGATACCAAGGAGAACTGTTCTTTTTTTTCCTTAACGGCACTTACACATACCACGGATGGGAGGCAATATACACCAGAGACAACCTTTACTTCATTCCTTAATAGCATTTGCACATAACGGTGATCAGCTGGGGAACCACCACAAAAACTGTAGACAACATGTCTTAAAAGCACTTAAGTAAAAGTAAGAATAAGTAAAATGTGGTGCAGGGAACCACTAGATAGAATGGATACTATTCCATACTGTGCCTTAAAAGCAATAAAAAGGAGTCAAATCCCATGCCCATGCAAATGACCCAATTAGCAGAGCAAGGGTATTTTACATGTGTGTGTGTGTGTATATATATATATATATATATATATATATATATATATATATATATATATATAAAAAATATATATAGCTATAGATATAGATGTGTGTGTGTGTGTGTGTGTGTATATATATTATAGATTCACTTTATAATCTCAAAATACTGAAATCTTGAATTCCAGTATCTCAAACCTATAAAGCCGAACATTCATAATATTGAAACCCCAAAAGTGCGAAATTAAAAATTGCGATTTTAAATACACCCTCTACCATACAAACAAACATACATACACCTTCCTCCCCACACTACAACAAATCATCAAAACACACACAAACACAACACAAATACATGCACCAACCCACCCCCGTTACTTACATATACTAACTCCGAGGTTGCACTAAAAGGACAAAGAGACTAAACCCACCCCTACACACTCTACATTCCCCTTCCACAAACACACATCACATACGTACAATCACCACCACCACTCTCAACACTTACACACTCACACTCTTACCTACCTAACCTACACCTAATACTTCCCAACACACTCAAATACACTCAAATCCCTACCTAAACCCCTTAAAAAAAACAACACTTACCTGAATCTCCAGATATATCCACACAACAGCAGGCAACCCATACCCACAGCACACTACATCTTACAAACACAACAAATCCCATGTAGCATGCCACCACAAAGCAGAGGTGACATTTCAAATTTGGTCAAGTGTAGTTTCGCTCAACTGCACTTTCGTCTCGAGATACTGAAATTTGAGATTTCAGTATTTCCAGATAGTAAAGTGCTTTCGTGTATGTATATATATATATATATATATATATATATATACACACACATTATATATATATATATATATATATATACAGCCTGATAATTGGTGTACAATTAAAAAAGAATAAAACAAATTAATGTACAGCCAACAATACTGCTTACATACAATCATACAAACCAAACCAAAAGCCCAAGGTAACTCTCAGAGTCAGTCCTCACCTTACACTGATAGTTTTCAGCCCTTCTCCCTGTGGGGGAGGGATCCGTAAGTTCCTGGTTAATCCTGTCCTGACTGCTCTCTTCTCCAGTCTCCCTATCTGCCCCTCCCACCCCCACCCCTGATTATCTTCATTAGTCAGCCCCCTCCTAGGGTGCCATCTTTAATCAAACTCTCTACTACCTGACTCACATTCATTTCATCCTGTAGCTGTTGTACCTTCCCTACCCCTCTGTTTGTTGTGCCTGCACAGTAAGTAAGTTACTTTGCATTACTGTCCTCTTATTACTGTTAGCTGCAGATTTATTTGGTTATTATTGTTAACTACTGAGGTATTACTGTCTCTTATTACTGTTAGCTGCTGATTTATTTGGTTATTTCTGTTAACTACTGAGGTATTTGTTGGTGCTAAGCTGTAACTGCTGTTCAGAACTCCTATATGTTTGGAGAGCTAGCTAATGTTTTAACTTACAAACTTATTGTTTTTTATCTTGTTTTATGAAGGTAGAGCTTTAATTGTTGAATATCTGACAGGCATCCTGCTGTTTTGCAGAGGTCATTCATGTTCTGATTACATTTGTAAACATTCCTATGGCATGCTACTGTACTTAGAAGACTTACAGGCTGGACTTTATAATTGCTTTTATAGAAGGCTAAGTGAATGCAGTTCATGTTACTGTTAGTTCATACTGAATAACATAGCTCTAGAATTATTGTCCTAAAACAGCCATACTTTGCTTTGTGCATTATATCCTGTGTGTATTCATTGAAGTATACAGCTGTTATCACTGAACTTAGAGGCTGTATGTTACTGCTCTTAGTCTGTAGTTTTACAGAGCTGGTACTGTATGCACTATAATCAATTTTAATTATAATGTATGCAATATAATTAATTTTACTCTCCAGCAATAGTCCTTGCATGTTCTCCACTTCACATTCTTGTAACCTTTGCACTAATGCTGCCTTATTTACCTTTATTTTTCAGTTTACATGGGTTTCTTTCCTGAGTGCCCCCCCCCCCACACACACACACACACACACACACACACACACACACACCTGGGATTCACTGCATAAAGCAATTTCTACCTTGGGAAGCAAGAACCTGACTCCCTCCAGCTTTTCAATTGTAATAGGTGAACTACAATTTAGTTCTTACTGTTGAGGCTTAATGGTGTTTGCACAACAACTCTGAAGGGATCTAGCCAATTGCCACTAGATTGGGCTATACTACTTTGAATCAGCCTTACACTCACACAGTGTTCCAGTCCCAAGAATTTACTTTTTAATTTGGTAAAGTAATTTCGCCCCCTCCTTATTGACTACATTTGCTAGTTTACCCCTAGGAACCAATTAAAATTAGCCTGAAAATTGGTGTATAATTAAAAAAGAATAAAACAAATTAAAGTACAGCCAGCAATACTGCTTACATACAGTCATACAAACCAAACCAAAAGCCCAAGATAACTCTCAGAGTCAGTGTTAGCCCCGCTCAGCTCACCCTGAAGCAAACTTCACACTACTCAAGACTGGTGTGGTATCCTTCAAGGCCCCTGAGTCAGAGGAAACCACAACCCAAGCTGCGGAAGCCCTTACAAATGCCTTCTATGAACACCTCCAGGACTGCATGGATCAGGCAATCCCAAATAAAACCAAGACTCTTTCCACAAAGGGCAAACGTCCAGTCTGGTGGACCCCAGCCATTAACAAACTTTACAATAAGAGGAGAAAGCTATTACATGATAGAACAAAATCCATAAAAGGGAAGTCACCCCTGATCATTATTAGTAAAAAATACGAGCACTCATAAAATCAACTAAGGCCAATTTTGAGAGAAAATTGCCATGGATTCAAAGGACAATCATAAGGCCTTTTTCAGCTATGTTAGGAACCTGGGTGGAAACTCACAGATATGCTCAGAATTAGTCCAAAATGATACAAAATCACTGAACCCACAGACATTGCCAACATACTGGCAGACAGGTTCAGTGCAAACTTCACCCCTCTCCCCTAAAGGAGAGATAACTATCCCAGCCGAGTGTAGCCTCCCGGACATCTCAAATGCGCAGGTGAAAGCTGCTCTCTAAAGCTAAAAACACAGCATCAATGGGACCGGATGGTGTCCCCGGCTGTGTGCTACACGAGCTAAATGAGGAATTAAACCCGCACATAAGGCAGCTGTTTAATCTCAGCCTTACCACAGGATACGTGCCCAAGGAGTGGCGACGGCAACTGTGGTCCCACTCCACAAAGGTGGTGCCTCTACGGACCCTGGTAATTACCGCCCCATAAGCTTAACAAGTCTAGTCTGCAAAGCTATGGAGAGGATCATAATGGAGCTCATAAACAAAGATATAGGGGACTTGCAGACATTGGACCCGACCCAGTTTGGCTTTGTCAAGGGAAGATCATGCCTTTTGAACTTGGTCGACTTCTTCAAAATAGTCACCAAGGCCATTGATGAGGGAAAGGCAGTCCATACAGCCTACCTTGACCTTGCAAAGGCTTTCGACACAATACCCCACTCGGTATTGTAGAAAAACTTACCAGCTTAAATGTAAACCCATATGTCACAAGATGGGTTGCAAACTGGCTTAAGGACAGAACCCACAGGGTTAGAGTTGCTGGCGCTGTGTCAGACTCCAAGCCGGTCACAAGTGGTGTCCCACAGGGCTCGGTCCTTGGCCCCTATTGTTTGGCATCTACTTCTCAGAAGTACAGGCCAACATGGGAGGACTTTGCTGACAAAGTTTGCAGATGACTGCAAACTGGGCCATAGTGGAAAGTGCATCGGACACTGATATCCTTCAGAAGGGACTCATGGAAACAGATAGCTGGTGCCAGAGCCATGGCCTGAAGTTAAACGCCAAATGTATAGTCATACCCTTCGGGAAAAACAAGGTAACCCCAAGCTACCATATAGGTGGCAATCCACTAAGCACAGAAAAGGTTATCAGGGACCTGGGGACCCAGGTTGACAGTGGCCTTTCTTTGACACTCACATTGCTAAAGTGGTTAGAAAGACCTTCTACATTGCCCACCTGATCATGAAGGGATTCACATCCAGATCTAGTGAGGTCATTGTTCCCCTGTACTCTTCACTTATCAGACCAATGATCGAGTACAATGCCCCATTCGGGATGTATCTCACCCGACATCTGCAGCAATTGGAGAGACCCCAAAAGTTCCTCACCAAAAGGATAAAGGGACTCCAAAATCTGTCATATGCTGCCAGATTGAAGAAACTCCAGCTCTATTCAGTCGCATACCGCCTGCTCAGAGGTGACATGTGCCTGACATACAAGGCCATGTCCAACCCGGAATTAATGGACATGCTCCACCTCAAAAATCCAAATCCACCAAAACCACTAGAGCAAGCGACTTAAACCTTAGCACGGATATAAATAGGACGTGCTGGAGGGATAGATTTATCACTCAGAGACTCCCTATGCTGTGGAATAAAATCCCGGTCCATGTGAGGCAGAGCACCTCGCTGACTCTGTTCAAGAGAAATCTAGACCTGTGGATGGGAGATCGTAGGTTTACCCCGGGAATCATCTCTGGGTCACTGCTGGACAGAGGCACAACAAACTAATGGGCACAGTATTTTTTCATATAAGGGGTGGCGTAAGCCACAATAATTTGGGCTAGGCTTATAAATGCCTTAGGGCAGATAGCCTAGTATAAACCTATGAACCTATGAACCTCACTCCGCTCGGCTTGCTCCACTCCTCTCCCTGCCCCCACTAGTGCTAAATTAAACAGACTTTGCCACTCCCTTGCCACTCCCCTCCTGCTAAGTACCAATCAGCACCTCACACATCATTGAGCAACCCTGCCCCCTTAACCCGTTACCTTCTCTCTCATTCTTCCACACCCTGTTAGCACAGTCGGCCATCAAATTTGGCCCGCCCCCTATCAAAATGCAAACAAGCAAAAAAACACTAATTACCCAAATGCCTATACTGTTTCTATTTTACCATCTCACTGCCTATGAACAAACACTTGACCATGGTATTCACTACCCAAATGGTCAAACAGACACCCACGACTTCACACATAGCACCAAACACTTTACCTTCCCCTGCACACCGAATATACAACCCTCTATAAAATACCACCCCTGTACAGCCACAAAACATAATCCTAAAGACAAAGACTATATAAAGCTTATAAACAAACTTCTAAAGCTCAGAATATCCTGTCACTATAACCTTATAACACATGGAGACATTCATCCCAACC
Source organism: Protopterus annectens (assembly GCF_019279795.1). Lineage (NCBI taxonomy): Eukaryota > Metazoa > Chordata > Ceratodontiformes > Protopteridae > Protopterus > Protopterus annectens. The sequence continues at coordinate 490,664,825 of NC_056740.1, read as the reverse complement.
CTGGCCCACCCACACCCAATAACTTCCACTCCCCTACCACAACCCCCACAGTCAAGCTACCCATGAATACTCCCACTAGTTCCCTCCTAGCATTTCACCTAAATATTAGAAGTATTAAAAATAAGATTCCCAACCAACACACCCTCCTAGCAACCCACTCCCCAGACATTATGTGTCTTACGGAAACCTGGCTAAAACCCAGTACTACTGATAATGAGATAGTACCTCCAGGATATAATATTCACCGGTTAGACCGTACTAACCTAGTACTACTGAAAATGAGAAACTACCTCCAGGATATAATATTCACTGGTTAGACTGCACTAATCTAGTACTACTGACAATGAGATACTACCTCCAGGATATAATATTCACCGGTTATACCGTACTACCCTAGTACTACTGATAATGAGATACTACCTCCAGGATACAATATTCACCGGTTAGACCGTACTAACCTAGTACTACTGATAATGAGATACTACCTCCAGGATATAATATTCACCAGTTAGACTGTACTAACCTAGTACTATGATAATGAGATACTACCTCCAGGATACAATATTCACCGGTTAGACTGCACTAACCTAGTACTACTGATAATGTAATACTACCTCCAGGATACAATATTCACTGGTTAGACTGTACTAACCTAGTACTACTGATAATGAGATACTACCTCCAGGATATAATATTCACCGGTTAGACTGTACTAACCTAGTACTACTGATAATGAGATACTACCTCCAGGATATAATATTCACCGGTTAGAACAGTACTAACCTAGTACTACTGATAATGAGATACTACCTCCAGGATACAATATTCACCGGTTTGACCGTACTAACCTAGTACTACTGACAATGAGATCCTACCTCCAGGATATAATATTCACTGGTTAGAACAGTACTAACCTAGTACTACTGATAATGTGATACTACCTCCAGGATATAATATTCACCGGTTAGAACATACTAACCTAGAACTACTGACAATGAGATACTACCTCCAGGATACAATATTCACCGGTTAGACAGTACTAACCTAGTACTACGGCTAATGAGATACTACCCCCAGGATACAATATTCACCGGTTAGACTGTACTAACTTAGTTCTACTGATAATGTGATACTACCTCCAGGATATAATATACACCAGTTAGAACATACTAACCTAGAACTACTGACAATGAGATACTACCTCCAGGCTATAATATTCACCGGTTAGACTGTGCTACAAGGAAAGGAGGTGGGATAGCAGTCCTTTACAAAAATACTCTAACCATTAATAGAGACACCATTCAACCTCCCCAATTCAGTAACACAGAACTCCTCATAACCAAGCTACAGATTAACCAAAACAAACACTTGAACATCGTCTGTGCATACATTCCACCAGGCAACAACCTAAATACCCTAGAAGATATCCTTTACTGGTTATCCACTACCTATCCCCAAGAAACCATAGTTCTTGGTGATTTTAACACCGACTGGCACCCCTGCTCCTCCGACCCCCCCCCCCCTCACTCATATAAACTTATCTGAGTTTAAACAGACCATAACCTCTCCCACTAGGATAAACAAACCAACCAACAAGGAAAATATTCTAGACTGGATCTTAGTTAATAACTGTACACAGCTGGTATTCTCCCTGATGACCTCAGCGGCCATTGTCTAATCTATATCATAAAACATAAGGCAGGAAACCCTCACCAGCCCAAATATAAAACATTTAGAAACAGGAAAAACTTTGATGCTGCTATATGCCAAAATGAATTAAAAGCAGTTAGCTGGTCAAAACTAAAAAATCTAACATTAGAGGAGGCCATAGATCACTTTAACACTAAATTCCTAAGTATCCTTGATTCCCATGCTCCAGCACGTACAATAAAAACTAGATCAAATACAGCACCATGGCTCATAAGAGATAAAAAATCAATAACCAAAGCTAGAAACAGAGCCTGGGCTGGCTGGAGAACAACCAAAGCCCCACTTGACTATCTAAAATATCGTCAACTCAGGAATGATACAAAAAAATCTATTTTACTGGATAAAAAAAGCTTCTACCAAAATCTCCTACAAAAACACCACAACAACCCTCAAAAGTTCTGGGCAGGCTTAAATCAGCTACTTTGTCCAGGTCACTCCATCACCCCAACCCCGGCTAACTACACCCATGGCTCCCCCGTGACAATAGCTAGCGCCTTTAATAACTTTTTCACTGAAACAATCCAATCCCTAGCAAATCAACTAACCCCCTCTAACTTAGACCACATGCCTAATCTACCTAATAATCACCCGGAATTTGGCTTCCAACCAATATCCACTAGTTTTATCAAAAGACTTCTAAAAAATCTAAAATTTACCACCCTCACTACTGACCTACTCCCTGCGGAGTACCTGCAAATAGCTGCAGATGCCATTGCATATCCCATATCTATTCTCATCAACAGAACCTTATCCGAAAATGCTATCACCTCCCTCTGGAAAATATCTCACATCATCCCACTCCATAAAGGTGGTAGCTCCTCAGACATATCCAACTATAGATCCATTGCCATTCTTTCCCTTCTAGCCAAAATAATGGAGAAATGTGTACACAAGCAACCAATGCAATACCTTTCACAGAATAACTTACTATCCAACTCCCAGCATGGTTTCAGGCCATACCACAGCACCACCTCAGCCCTCCTTTCCTTTACTACTGCCATAAACCAAAACAGGAATGACAATAAGCTAACCTCTGCCCTCTTTCTTGACCTATCAAAAGCCTTTGACATGGTCAACCATGAACTTCTCATTCTTTCACTAAAATCTATTTCCCTCAACAAGCCTGCTATCCAGTGGTTCCAGTTCTACCTGACTGGTAGACAGCAGGCGGTAATATGGCAGGGCAAACTCTCCAGCCAGTTACTTCTCACACTTGGTATCCCTCAAGGGTCCACACTAGGTCCACTACGCTTCTCTGTTTTTATCAACAACCTCCACACTGCTATCCGTAAAGCCACCTGCATCCAATATGCAGATGATTCCACTCTCATCTGCTCAGCCACCTCCCCATCCGACTTGCAAATCTTAACCCAAAATACATTTAACACTATCAAGAACTGGCTCACCAATCAATGCCTACTTCTGAACCCCAACAAAACTAAACTTCTACTCTTCTCTCCCACTAGTAGAGCCACCACACTTTCATTCTCTGTCACATCTAACAATGGTACCACTATTTCCCCAGATAATCACACCAAACTGCTAAGAGTTCTCATAGACAATAATCTCAAATTTGACCTACAGGTCAACAAAACTATACAGACCATCAATAAGAAGCTTGGATCACTGTATAGAAACAAGACATTTTAACCTCACTGGCTAGGACTACAATTGCCCGATCACACCTACTCTCTACTCTTTTATATGCCTCACCTGTACTCTCAAACCTCAACAAATCCGAACTAGGTAAGCTGTTCCATAGCTACAATCATATTACCAGATTTGCCACTGGCTCCACCTATAGAACGCACCACTGCCAGAACCTTAAACAACTAGAGTGGCTAGAACTGCCCAGCTTAATTCAATTCAATCAACTCTAAATAGCGCACAAAATTTTGTACCACCCTGAGGATACCCCCCTCACTTAAAAATATTATTAAGCCATATAGCAATCTAAGATCCCTACTGTCAGCCGATAAACTACTGGTCCAAACCCACAAAGCTAATAACTCTGCTGGTGAATCCCTGTTTGCCAACTTCATTGGCAAAACCTGGAATTCATTGCCAAACTATATAACCCTATAATCCTCCAAAAGTCTCTTCAAAAAAAACCTCAAACAGTATCTCAAAATGAATTGGCTATGCCCATGTACCAACCCTGATTAAGTCATAAATTAAAAGCATATTCTGCAATTATCATAACGTGTAACTACATCACCAAGCTCTGCTTCTAATCTGATGCCTCTTACTTTTAATTGTCTGTCCGTCAGAATTGCGAGTCCCCACTAGGGAACACTACTAACCCATTGTTTATACTCACTTTGTTTTTATAATCGTTTGCTAACTTCTGTGTTATCTATGCAAGTTTGTCTTTGTGGAGCTTTTCTCCCCAGGCCTCCACCGAAAATGGACATGTATCCAGTCGGACTATCCTGGTAAACAAATGTAAAATAAATAAAATAATAAATAAATATATATTTTATATATATATATATATATATATATATATATATATATATATATGTTTGTGAAATATGAAGAAGAGGGAGTGGGAACAGAAGGCAGACTTCTCAACATCAAAGCACAAGACAGCCTCAAGCCTATGTTGCCAAATGTGCATACTTCCAGTTTACACCCATACCTCCTTACAACATCCAGAGCTTTCTGGGTCTGGCTTCTTTATCTGAGTAACTTACCAGCTAATAATATTATTAGAAAGGGCAGGGAGTTATTAACAAAATGACACTAAGATTGTTAGTCTAGGATGTCCTGTGGTGCAGAAATTAATCTTTGATTGCCACTCTTTATTCATATTTTCATATTTATGTTCATATTTTCATAATTGAGAGACCTACATGTTATTGAGGCATATGTTGTGAAACACCAATGTGGGAGGCAGGACAATTCACTGTCAATGTTGGTTAATATCACATTATACTGGAAAAGTTACTAGTTGTTTGTCAGTAGTTATGAAAATAAGCAATATTTCCATATTTGTACTTAATACTTCAAAAATCAAGTGACTTACAAGCTGTTGCATGACTTTAGGTGAAATCTTAGATGTTGTTGAAGAAAACTCTCGTCATATTTGCAATGTAAATTGCTCATCTTGAGAAATATTCATCATTATTTGTTTTCCTAATTCTACCATTAAGCATATGTTTTCATATTTCTGTAAATATCTTAACTTGCACTTATAGAGAAATTTCTTGTTGTCATGTATATGCTTATGTCTGGTTAACAAAAATGTTCTAACTATATATGTCTAGGTTGTACAGTTTTCAATGTATGAAAATTTGTTTGTGAAAGTTTACAGAAATATAATTTGGGGTTTGTGTGCGTTATAATATATTACAGTATTTATGAAAAATGAACTGAATATTATATATCTTTCATTATTCACAAAAACATTATGTTTGTATGTATATTTTATGTTTTTAAAGTTTATTTTTCAGAAAATGTCCAGAAATGCAAGATGTGTAAAGGATGCTTCAGGTGTGGCATTCCTTACCACATAGGTCTTAAAGAGTTAAAATATTTTAAAAGCTTGAGAAAAAAAATAGGTCGGACTTTCAAGGTAGAGGTTTCTGTTTGCTATACATCTGAGCACAGGAAAAAATACAGCAAGTTTTTATCTTTTATATAGTCCTTTATTTAAGTAAGTGTAGAAAAGGCTTCACATTTGTGCATCTTGCAAACCCGGTTCCCCATGATTGCATATAAACAAACCTCTACAGTTTAAAATCCTCTATAGGAAAAACTCTCCATAGTCTCCCACTGTTCACAGCTGCTTGAAGAGCTGACAGTTTGTACAGAGGGTGGTGCCTCTGCAGGTCATATATTAGTATATGACTAAACCCTCTCATTTTGACCTTTATGTGACTCTCCTTACTCCTTCTCATCTAGAAATTGTGTTTCCTTGCCTTCCATACAGGGGTGTAGCTAGGATTTTCAAATTTGTACTCACAGCTCTCAAACTGCTACCCCCCTCCCCAGCCAAGCTACGGCCATTCTCGTAATTCACGGTTCGCTCTTTTAGTGTCGATGAAGGCATTCGCTGTAATGCTTCTTCAGTAATATAATATAGATTTACTCAAACTCGGTTCCTTGAATTGAAAATGAACCTGAAAGTCAGTTCTTTGAAAAATGCAGCATGGTAGCTTGGGTAGGGGATTCGTGCTTTTGTTTTCTGTAACTAAGGTACAGGTTTTGAGCTTGAGTAAATTACTAACCACCTGCTACCCCTAACTAGGGTGTTTCATTCACACACACACACCCCACCTACCTCTTAGTGCAAGAAATATGGACAAAGCCTAAAATAAACAGGGACAGATATTAAATAATGCTCTCGTGAACTTAGAAAGTTGCTAGAATAACAGGATTTGTGCTAATATGAGAAAGTTGCTAGAATAACAGGATTTGTGCTAGTATGAATTTTTCTAAAGGACATGAAGTCTGAAACTCAAATGTGTCATTATTTAGCAACTTCAGCCTTCAATGATTTTCTAGAAAATCACAAAATTTATGAGGAACAGACAAAAAATATGGGGCAAAAATCTGGACATTCTGCAAAATTCGGACAGTTGAGAGGTATGCTACCTACTACACACACACACACAAACCTCAACCTCTTAGAGCAACAAACCCATAAATAAAACTGAGGCAAAGGCCCAAAAATAAAGACTTTTTAAAAAAATATTACCCTTATAAATTTAGAAAGATAATAGAACAGTAGTAGGTCTTGCATTAGTACGAATTTTCTGAAGGTATGAAATCTGAAACTCAAATGTCTGTCATTATTTTCTAACTTCAATCTTTAATGATTTGCCACTAATTTGCCAGAAAACTGCAATTTTATGAAAAACGGACTAAAAATGTGATGCAAAAATATAAAATTGCCAGACAATACAGCTGGGAACCTGTCAAAGAAGGGACACCATTTTAATATGAGCACTGTTAACTTGAGCAGCTGACAAAATTAGAGAATCTACATGCATTTCTGAAATAAAAGTAATGTATAACTCTGATCATTAGATATTTATAATTGTAAAGCCTCCACGTTTTCTTCCAAAATTGCTATTTTGCGGAGGGATTATTAGGGGGGAGCAACATTTTGAGCCAAAATTGGGAACAGTTGAGAGGTTTGGATATTCCTAATTCTATAAAGCGATTTATTTGCACGTACCTCTCAACCTCTTAATGCAGAAAATCTGGACAAGGCCAAATATATTGGGGGAACATACAAACAGTACTAAAAATTGCTCTTGTATAAACTGAAGACAGTTGATAGAATAACAGGTCTTGCTTTAGCATGCATTTTTCTGAAGGTTATGACGTCTGAAACTTAATGTCTGTCATTATTTAGTGACTTCATTCCTAAATTATTTGCCAGAAAAGTTTTATTTTGCATTTTACAGCACGAACACCAATAAATATCTGCTAAGCAAAGCAATGCAGTCTCACAATGAAACTAGTCTTAGCATTAAAAGTTCTCTGCCCTTGAAACTCACATTCATTGAAACAGCATTGAAACCCACATTCAATGAAAACACATTTTGCCAGTGGCAGATAAAGGTTAACTTTGTGCTGTTTTCAAATCATAGGCCCCTTGCACATGGAACATACACGTGCTCTTTGATACACCTTCCTGATTGTATTAAATTATATTCTTTGTACAATACAGTATAGTTGTTAGCAGTTTAAATTTATTGTTTTGAACATTTTTCCAGTAAACAATGAAGCAAAATGCATGCACCAATAATGACAAAACAGCCCAATTCAAAAGATTTCCATCATAAAAGTATACTCAAACTTCTACAGTCCACCAGTATCAGTAAATATGCACAATCTTTGAACTAGTAAAAGCCATCTACACAATTCCACATTAAAGAAATCTGTAACTAATGAAGAGGTTGCTGCTAGCAAACAACTTTATATTTCATTGTTTCATCTACAAATAAAGTGCCTGTTGCCCTTGAGGAATAATTTGCCTATGTTACATTAAAAAAGTGATGCGCTAGTAATATTGCAATAGGGAATGGATGGCAAACTGATAACAGGTTCATATTTACTACTAGATATCTTTGCCAAAAAGGACTACAGCATCCACCCCCTTTACAACACAGTACAGTATCAGCAATGCAACTACCTACTGTGGGAGAAGAACCCACAGCCTTCTGCATCAAAAGCAAGTACACTACCTGTTGTGCTAGTAACAATATAAGCAGACTCAGAATAAGCAGCACTAAACTTTAGTTCCCCTACAGCTCTCAGCTCCTTGTAAAATGTACTCGACACTCAGCTGTATCCCTGAACTTTGCAGGACAAGAAATCTAGAAAAAGCCAACATTTATTGGGGGGGGGGGGACAAAAGCCCAAAAACCAGGGACACATTTTAAACATTGCTTGTATAATTTTGGAAAGTTGCTAGAATAAAATGCTGTGTTACCACCATGCATGTCTTGAACCCAGAACCATATGCACTATAGTCAGTGCAACATACCACAATGCTAAATCAGCAGTTTGAAAAATAGGAAGACTGAAACTTAATGGCTATTATATAGCTTCCAACCTCTTAGCACAAAAAGTTGGACAAACAAAGCCAATAATGAGGGAATACAAATTCAGTTCTCACTTCACACTTTAGCACAAAAAACCTGGACAAACAACAAAAACAATAATGGGGGAATACAACTTCAGTTCTCGCTTCTCACCATAGCTCACAACTGTTCGAAAAACAAATCTGAACAAAGTTCAGAAATGGTGGTGGTTAAAGACTTTAGGCTCTTCTTACCCAGAAGCAAAGGTACATGGTTTGAGCCTAAACACCTGTTGTGTTATGTGGGGGCATTCACACACACACACACACACACACACACACACACACACACTAATTTCCCGATTTGTTTCATACATACTCTCCTTACCTGATTGCTCCATACTTTCCTGATCCGTTTCCTGCTCGCACTCCTATCTGTTAATGATTGCTCCATTCAAGCTATTTTCCCACTTGCAGCCAGCCAGACATGACGTCAGCTCCTGTTCGCCTTCACCACAACACCCAGCAAGCATCCCTAAAGAGCCAACACTTTTTGTTTTAGCTAAAAAGCAACCCCCCAGCAAGCATCCTTAAAGAGCCAACGCTTTTTGTTTTAGTTAAAAAGCTACCCCCTTCTAAATAAGTTGTACTGAAATCAGTACAGTGCGTATGCCTCCCAACGTCCCTGCTTCCATAGCATAGGCTAGATTCAGACCTGCTGAATCTAGACTGTTTGGTATCACTGTGATCTTAACCCAGCCATCTTACATTGAGGGCCTCCCTGCACCCTTGTGGCAGAATTGTGCAGCTCAGGACCCATATGATTTGGGGATTGCTAAAGGAAGGATCAGTTTGGGGGGTTTCCCATTAGTGGTTGTGTTAAAACTGTTTAAATTTGCCTGAAACCTCACATTTGCACAGGTTTGTTCTCAGTTTACAGGAGCTGCTCAGTGTTTGGCAACTTTAGCCAGAGGTCTGGAGTGCATCTGCACTGAAATCAAAGCCATCCACTGAAAAATAAATGAAAAATAAGTATATTTTAAGCCAGTACTCCACTTTAACTGTATTTAATTGAATTGTTGCTTCCTTTTTTCTGTTTGTGACTTTGTTCTTGTCACTAAGTCCAGCTAGTTCACTTCCTTCCCAAATACCACATTCATAAACATCCTGCTGCAATGGACGGGCAGTTTCCCATCATTTCTCCAGCCAGCTTGATTGATATGGGCATCTTGAGACAATGTAGCAATTGCTTTGTGTATACTGACAACCATTTACTCTTGAAGCAAACTAACACCCTATGTAAGAGATGCAAATACACTGTGGAATTGGAGTAAATTCTCTCACGTAAAAACAAACTAGACATCAAACAGGTTGTCAGCACACAGGCTTCACCTCTCATGCCAGCCTCACCTCTCACACAAAATCAGGTCAAAACACATATTCTCTAAAAGCCTACCAAAAGATCACAGACCTCCCAAATGCACACCACCCACACTCACCATTAACTATAAAGAAACTACTACACATATCAACACACACAAATAAGCTCCAACAGCAAAACACATCAAATGTCTTGGTCATAGGCAACTCAATAGTCAGACACAGAGAAGTCTCCCTCACCAAACTGGACAAGGAGAAGGTCATGGTCAACTGCCTATCAGGTGCCAGGATCTGATAAATCATGCATGCACTCAAGTCACTCAACAACAAGTACCGTTATAACTATGTCATAGTCCATGACTTCAGACATACCTCTCTGGCCTATATGAAGTGAGACATGATGGAACTCTCTGATTATGTGTCCCAGACAGGTATGTCCCTAGCCCTAAGCAGTATCCTACCCTCACCCAGGATAATGCCACAATATAAACAATAAATGATTGACTTCATCAATTGGCTCAGCGTCTGGTGTCAGTCCAGGGGGATTCAGTATCTGTCAGCCTTTGAGGATATGGTAGACAGACCTTGCTGTTTTGCAAGAGATGGTCTGCACCTGTTCCCCCTAGGCTTTTGGATATTGGCAAAGACTATTGCCTCCTCCATAGTGCCTTTTTTTTAGGCAATGTCAAAACAACAAATTTTCAATGTAACAAAATCTAATCGAGACAAACGTATAGCCATGCTGCTTAATGCTAGGAGTTTAAACATGAAACTGCATTTTCTCAAAGCATGCCTCAACTTGGAGGATGCTGACATCTGTGCAGTTACCAAGACATGGCTCAAGGTCACTAAGAGCACCCTGGACATGCAAGGCTACAATGTCTTCCACATGTTAAGATCTCAAAATGAGCATGAAGGAACCAAAGGTGGAGATGTGCCCATCTTCATTAAAACCAACTATACTTTGAGACTGGTCAAACAGCATGTCTCTCTCAAACTACTCCATGTCCAATTAACGTTTGGGAAAGTACCATATCACATCATTGCTAGCTAGATATCCCCCAACATGAACCAGGATAAGCACACTACCTACCTCGATTTACTGGAATCCCTTGCCATACAGCTCAACATCTTAGTCATGGTAGATTTCAACTAACTTTTCATAGACTGGGTGACATACACAAACAAAAACATTATTCGCCCAGACGTTCCTGGACTTTAACACAAATGCTCTGGAACAGATAGTCTTCACCCCCATTAGAGGGTCTAATGTTCTGGACATAGTATTCACCAAAGTGTGGAGGGGCATTGTACTTCCTCACATATGATGCCCTCCCTGGTTAGGTCAGACCACAAATCAGTCTCTTTTGAAGTAAACACTTGAAATGACATCCTCACAGGAACAAAAATTATAAAAGAACTTCACCACAGCTAACTACAGCGTACTAAGCAATGGTATAAAAAGCTTCATACCACCCGCAATCACAGACATCAATGATCACTATGCAGAAGTGTACGCAAATGCCCTGTACAAACACTTAAGTGACTGCATAAACTCTGCTTTACCTGGCTGGATCAAAATCAGGTCTTCCCATAAAAACAAGCCACTGTGGTGGACTTCAAGTATAAACAGATTATATAACAAGAGGAAGAAACTGTTGTCCAAATTTTACGAAACTAAAATTGCATCCCTACTCAAGGATAATCATAGAGCATTTTTTAATTATGTCCAAAGTCTAAAAGGGAATGCCCAACTATGTGCCAAACTAGTTGTAGATGGGATCAATCATACTACACAGAAAGATATCACCAACCTGCTAGCTGACAGATTCAGCTCAAACTTCACCCCCCATCCGCCCCACCATATCCCAAAGAATACCTGACACCAGCCCTCTGCCTAGTATCTCTAGAGAACAGGTAATCTCTGCACTTGCCAAGGCCAAAAACATAAACTCGGTGAGACCAGCTAATATCCCAGGTTGCTTACTAAACAATCAAACAAGACTTAGCTGACCCATTTGACATTCTCTTTAATAATAGCCTGAGAACTGGCTATGTTTCTGCAGAATGGAGAACAGCAGCAGTAATCCCCCTGCACAAAGGGAGTCCATCAACTGACCCTGGGAAATGCAGACCCATATGTCTAACCAGCCTCATCTGCAAGGCCATGGAAAGAATTAACATGGACCTTATCAACAAGGACATAGACGACCTCCAAACACTAGACCCAGTCCAGTTTGGTTTTGTTAAGGGTAGATCATGCTTACTATATTTGGTAGACATCTTTGAGAATGTCAGCAAAGCCATGGACAAAGGTAAGGCAGTGCACACAGCCTATCCCTACCTTGCCAAGACTTTCAACACAATTTGCCACTCTAGCATCATTGAGAAACTCTCCAAGGTAGGGATTAACCCTTCTATTACTACATGGGTAGCCAATTGGCTCATTGACAGTGCACACTATGTCAAACTGGTGACTCCACCTCCACCAGTAGACCCCGTCATGAGTACCACAGGAGTCTGTGCTGGGCCTCTTACTGTTTGGCATCTATTTCTCAGAAGTCCTGGCCAAAGTAGATGGCCTTAGGCTCACCAAGTATGCTGATTATTGCAAACTGACAGCAATCATTGAGTCCCCCAATCATGTCAACATATTACAGGAAGGGCTAACACAAACAAATGATTGGTGCCAAAGCAATGGTCTAAAACTAAATGCAAAAAAAAAATACATTATCATTCCCTTTGGCAAAACAGAATTCTCTACAAATTTGACAGCACCCACCTGAGTTCCTACCCAGTGGTGTGAGACTTGAGAAGATAGGCTGATAGCAATCTGAATTTTGACCACCAAGTTTCCACAGTGGTAAGAAAAGCCTTCTACATAGCACACCTCATAAGCAAGGGTATAACATCCAGGTCAAGCAATGTTATAACTCCACTGTACCCGACCCTCATCACACCACTAATAGAGTATAATGCACATTTTTGCATGTGCCTCACCAGACACCTGCAGCAGCTGGAGATACGTTAGAGGTTTCTCACTAAGAAGATACAGGGACTCCAAACCATGATTTATGTGGATAGGCTGAAAACCCTGTCACTTTACTCTGTATCTTATAGGCTGCTGAGAGGTGACTTGCACCTGGCTTATAGGGCAATCTCTGACCCTGCCCTAATGGAAGTGCTGCACATCCACAAGTCAAATGGCTCAAGAGTCACTCATCTAGGGATCTCACCCCAGCTTGTGTCATTAACAGATTATGCTGGAAAGACAGCTATGTCTCCCAGAGACTGCTGCTTCTCTGGAATAGACACCCTATTCACGTAAAACAGAGCTCCTCACTGACTCTATTCAAATGCAACCTAGATAATTGGATGGGAGACTTCAATTTCACCCCTGGGGTGGCACCCATGTCCCTAATAGACAGGGATAGCCGGTGTTGATCACAGACCTGGTCTGCTCATAAATTCATTCTGCAAAGAACAAAAAAAAAATGGGGATACTTGGGATTAACATGGCTAGGCTTGTAAAGACTCTAGGGACACAAGCCTAGTAACCTCCTATGAACCTATGAATCACTCTAGAGCCACAAGCCTAGCAACCTCCTATGAACCTATGAATCACTCTAGGGCCACAAGCCTAGCAACCTCCTATGAACCTATGAATCACTCTAGGGCCACAAGCCTAGCAACCTCCTATGAACCTATGAATCACTCTAGGGCCACAAGCCTAGCAACCTCCTATGAACCTATGAATCACTCTAGGGCCACAAGCCTAGCAACCTCCTATGAACCTATGAATCTAATGTCATAAAATATATTGAGCATTACTTTTTTGTTTGTAGACATAAGTTACTCACTAGACAAGTGAACAAAGCATAGTATGAGGTGGCAATAATGCTTATTATTAATGCCCACCCCTCCAGGAATGTCTAAAGGTCAGTTCCCTGTGCTTCCTCCTATTAACCTGGTGAACTTGGGCATCCTGAGGCAATGTAGCAACTGCCTCATGTACACTGACAACCCTCTCCTCTTACCTCCCAACACTCAGACTTGCAAGAGATGCACTTATATATCCAAAGTGGAAGACGCAAAGTCTGCAGCCAAGACCAGAATAGTTGGTCAAGAGGAGAAGGTCAACACTTGCACCACACCACATGGAACACACAGCCCTCCAAAACACACACCAGTATTGCCTTCACAAAAAAATGCAAACCACATACCCACCTTCACGGAGGCTCTCAATAAAAATCTACCCAAACAGCAGAGACCTCCAAGGCAGAAATGCACTCGACCACCACAACACAACACTAATCATGAGACACATAACTCCTAAACAGTGTGCCACTCAACCAAAGCCCGTAAGGCAAAACAGCATGCCCAACACAGTAGTCATAAGTGACTTGATAGTGAGGCACACTGAGGTCCCACTCACTAGACTGAATAAGGAGAAAGTAACAGTCAGCTGCCTGTCAGGTGCCAGGATCTGCCATATAATGCACATACTCAGGTCCCTCAACAACAGGTATGAATATGACTCTGTCAATGTATATGTGGGTGTGAATTACCTGAGACCTAACTCCCTGGACTACATGAAAAGATATGGAGGAGCTCTTGGATTATGTAGCCCAGGCGAGTATGACCCTAGCCCTGAGCAGCATCCTACCATCACCCAGAATGATACCACAGTACAAGTAGAAAATGATTGATTTCAACAATTGGCTAAGTTTCTGGTGTCATTCTAAGGGGATCCAGTATCTGTCTGCTTGGGATGACATGATTGACTGACCTGGATGCTTTGCCAGAGATAGCCTGCATCTGTCATCCCTGGGCTTTTGGCTAGACCACATTTATTAGGAGGGAATTTTAAGAATGAATTAAATAGGTTGGAACACAAAATGATTTTCAGTTATCATACCTTACATCCTAGAGGGATGAATTTGGATGCTGGAGTAGGTTGATAATTTATTATTTGTTTTTCTTTTTATATTTATTTAACAATATCGTAGGCCATAGTAATATTTATAATGTTGCTAGTATTTATTACTGTGCTTTATATGTATTTAACATTGTATATTTAATGCATAAATGATAAATTGATATATTAGTAGTATAGAATATAATATTACATTTAGAGCATATGCATAAGCAATGTATTTTCAGCATAGTTTATTAATTTATTAGTTTAAAATTTGAAAAATTTGAAGCATTTATTTCATTGATATTTTGTGTGTTTGAGCTTTAAGAAAATGTATTTGAAGGTTAATTGATTGTTATTAATTAGATGATGTCACTATATATGAGGGATGTAATGTATTTGAAATTGTTCCACTGAAGGCAAACTGCCGAGGTACCAGAACGCATGGATTATTAAATGTTTTTTATACATCCTGAAAGTTGATTTTGTCCTTCCTCTTGCTTTTTTCGTGGATGTTTTTGGATTTGCTTTGCCAGAGATGCCTGCATCTGTGACCCCTGGGCTTCCAGATACTGGCCAAGACTCTTGCCACCCCTATAGTGCCTTTTTTAGGCAGTGTTCCAAAGACCAGATTACCACTGTAACAGCTACAAACAAATGTAATCTGAGGGACATGCTGCTCAATGCTAGAAGACTAAATCTCAAAATGCACTCGGTCAAAGCACTCCTTAAAATGAAGAACATCGACATTTGTGCTGTAACAGAGACCTGGTTCGAGGCAGCAAAAAGCACCCCTGCACTACCAGGCTATAACACATTCCACACCTTTCGGCCCCAGAACTTGGACAGAAGCTTCAAAGGCAGAGGTGTTTCCATATTCATATGGTACGCGCACACCTCCAGACTGGTAGCCCAACAAAACACATCTGAGATACTTCAGGTGCAGCTAACATTGGGTAAGACAGCGATTCAGGTCCTAGCCTACTATAGGTCCCCAACCATGTCCCAAAACTCCTAAGCACCCTAGAGAATATTAGGGTCCAACCTAACACTCTCATAATGGGCAAATTCAACTACCCCTCCATTAACTGGGAAAACTACTCATGTACTAATACACCTGCCCAACACTTCCTGGAATTCATTAATTCCAATGTCCTGGACCAGTTCGTTCTTACCCCCACTAGAGGTAGCAAGATCCTTGACCTGGTCATTACTAACATGGGCGACCATTGCTCTACACCAATACTCAAATCCTCCCTGGTTAGATCAGACCACAGACTAATCACCATGAAAGTCCACATCCCTAACAACCCCCCCCCCCCCCCCCACAAATGTAAACACCATGAAAAACATCTCCAAAGCTAACTTTGGGCTCCTAAAAACAGAGGTGGATAACTTCACGGCACCTGTGCAAATGGAGAATAGTTGCATGACCACCGAGTCATACACCAATGCACTGTACGAACACGTACACAAATGCATGGATCTCACCATACCCATGGTGAAATCCACTGAATTAATTGCCAGACATCAAATTTTCCTCAGCACTTATATTATTAATTTTCTCATGATTATTTAACTGTAACTAATTAATGTGCTGTTTGCTCTGACATGTGGTGCTATTACCCCCCCCAACATTAATGTGAAGCTAAAATTACTTAACTATTTTTAATAACACTATCTAAATTCTTGAAGCATATTCATTCTTGCTTTAACTAATATGTAGCAACAATTCTATATGACAGACTATGTAGAAAAATATATTTACTTCAATTTTGTTAAAATTCAGAACCTAAACAAGTTAATCTTGAGTTAAACGCTAAGGTTGCTTTCTTTGGAAACAGCAGAAATCTGATCATTCTAAATGTCTGCTAATAGTCACATTTCACACATTCCAGGTTTTCAGATAAAACAAACAGAATTTAAAATGCAAAATCGAAGAAACACACCTCACTGGAACAAGAAAAATCACCAAGGAATCACCAGATAAACCGCAGGTACAGCCAAGTAGGGTTTATACACTTCTATTTTCAAGAAAAAGGTTCAAAACAATGCCTACTTGCATTATGATAGTCTGCATCCTAGAAAGGCTAAGATGAACATTGTGAAAAGTCAGCTTAAAAGAGTAGCCCCAGGATTCACGAATCCTCCATGTAAAACTAAAGTAGTCTTACAGGGAAACGCCAGTCTAAGAGTAAGACGGCAGCATGCCATGCATATTAATGAGGGCGCACTGCCTCAACTCAAAGGCTAACATGGAGCATGCAAGAGTGCAGGGGGCATGTCGGACTGCCGAGCAGTCCAAAAATCCACGCCCCTGCAAATCTCTCATTTGGGAAATGTAAACTGATATGAGCGAGTCCGCTCAAATGTGTACATACCCAACTCTACACACCCCCACATTCTAAACCCCAGTACAACTATAAAATGTAAAACTTTTATTTTTTTTTTATTATTCCCGATATAGCTGCCCGTATTTGCGCGGGTTTGCCCATTGCTTAGCTACAGTTAGCAGTCAAGACATCAAAGAGGATAATAAGAAACTTATATGCAAATTAAGCAAAATAGCAATAGCGTAGTGGTCGAACCTTCAGACAAACAGGAGGCATTCCCGGTTCGAGTCCCACTACTCCCCTTTTTATTTTCTGTTGAAAATCTGTATATGAAATGAATCCCTGACATTTATCATTGAAATTTTAGTAAAAAGCATTGAAATGGCCTATGTAGTAGTGAACGAATTTTATATATAGATATATATATATATATATATATATATATATATATATAAAAGTGAAATGGTTATGCATACTGATGAATGCATAAGTAACATATCTTAAGCAATGTGAAGCAGTGCTAAGCAAAGTTTACCAGTATTAAGCACATTTCAGTATAATTGCTCATAGCTTAGCACTGCTTTAACTAGCGCAATAGCTTTGCATGGAGCTGCGCATCGCGTCAACTAGCGCTAACAGAACATGTTTGCGTGTAGCTGTGCACCATGCTAACTAGCACAACGCTGGGCAATGTCGAGCAACGTAGAGTACAAACAGTTCATGTGCCAAATGAATACATCTCAATAACTACTTTTGTATGGCAGTTAATTGTAGAAGTAGAAAAAAAACAACATACTCCCATGTATCTTGTGTTAGCATTTGTAGGGGTGAGTACGATTCTACACTGACAACTGTGTACTGGAAGTGGCAACATTCAGGTCTGAGTACAACATTTAAATCACTGGCTACACCCCTAGCTTCAGATATAAGAACTATACCAAGCTTCTGACTTACACAACGGTGTCCACAGCAAACAAGCATGGGCCCCACTTTGGAAAGCTGAAAGGGCTACGCCTACCTGACATAGCAATTTATAGCATTGGGTTGCTATGACAGTGAGTACTGCAATTACCACACAGCAGGCTGCATGCAATTACCAAATGGTGGCCACCAATTGGTACAGAGGCCATCACATGCGCATGTGTAGATACTATAAAAGCAGGCTGTACTTTGCCCACACATGCAATCATTCCATTGCAGATATTGAGAGAGAGAGACAGAGACAGAGAGAGAGAGAGAGAGAGACACACACACACCCACCCACCCACATCAACAGAAAAAAAAAAGCCAAAGACACATGGGACATAATACTACCAACACATACAAAAGAAAGGTATGTAACAGACATGTATTTACTGGCATGTAGTAGATGTTTTTGAAGAGTACTCTACATACTTTGAAATATCCATATGTGGCAGCAGTATGTATCTATGCACAGATGCCCTGCATAACTACTGCCATGGAGAAATCAGTGTGTAGCTGTGTGCAGTGGGACATAACTGTGACATATGTAGCTCAGCAGTAAATGTCAAACATCTAATCCATGTTATCTGTGTTCTGTACAGTAGTGTGGACAATGGCTGTTTGGGGGAGTAGCACATACAGCTATATAAACATGGATGTGACAGAGTAACACATGCATGATAGTCATATTAACGTGTAGCTTAGCATTGGCAACTGCTGTACCAGGCTAGTATGCTAATCTATCATTTGCAGCTATAAATACACCCTCTAATATTACTGTGTGCTCACATGTGACACCTGTTCATGTTGTAGCAAGGCCCAACAGGTCAGCCGTGAGGTCCGGGGACTTACAACAGTGTGGACCTTGTGTGTGTATGGCACACACATATGGAGAGATATATCTGTGTCAGATATATTAGCATCTGTACATGTGCATAGAGCAAGGGACATACAGCAACTGTTTGTGAAGGGTGGTCATATATATGTTGGTGAAGGTTGTTATGTGCATATTTGTATGTAGGTTGCAGTGTGTGGCAAACAAGACAGTATACAGTGCTGGTATATGACATGTGGTGGTTAAACGCTGTGGGTGTGATTTGTTAGGTTTGCAGTGTTGCTGCCAGTGAGGCCTGCTAAAGCCACATGGGATGAAACACCTTCAATGCATTTAGCACAAGACTGTGCAATATTATTACATAACTGTATACCTCACATCCTTCGCATGATTGATATTCCCACCATGAAAGGCAGACTGTATATGTGCCTATATGTATATCTATATGTACACCAATGGATGTTTATATGTATGTGTGTGTGTATATATATATATATATATATATATATATATATATATATATATATATATATATAAGCCATGGCCTCAAGCTCAATGTTGAAAATGCATTGGTATCCCTTCTGGTAAAAACTCTGTACCCATGAACTACCACATAGGTGGTAGTCGACTTAACACCAAAAGTCTGATAAGAGACCATGGGACACAGGTGGATAGTAGTCTCCCCTTTGATAATCACAGTGCCACACTAGCCATGCAATCTGTCTACGTGGCACACCTCATCAGAAATGGTGTGTCATCCAGGGAAAAAGAGGTCAGTGTTCACCTCTACTCATCACTCACAAAACCCATAATAGAGTACAATGCCCCTTCTGGTATGTACCTCACAAGACATCTACAGCAATTGGAAAGGCCACAGACATATCACACAAAGAGTATTACTGGCCTCAAACAGATGCCATATGCAGACCGTCTCACAAAACCACAGCTAGACTGTGTCGCATACCGCCTACCCAGAGGGTGACCTCTGCCTAACATACAAAGCTATGTCAAACCCAGAGCTGTTGGACATGCTCCACGTAGACAGATCCCAATCCCTACAAGCTACACGTTCTAAGGACCTAAACCTTGTCACCTCAATAAACAGAACATGCTGGAGGGATAAATTCCTATCTGAGACATCCCATACTCTGGAACAAACTACCTATCAATAGCAAACAAAGCTCCTCAGTAGCACTCATCATGAATAATCTTGATGATTGGATGGGAGATAGGAAATACACCCTGGGAATCACCTCTGTGGCTCTGCTTGACAGGGGCACATGAAATTGAATTACTTGGGTGTCAACAGCCAGGGTACCTTCTGGCTAGGCTTCTATAGGCCCTAGGGCCAATAGCCTATTACCTACCTATGAACCAATACACACCCACATGTACTTGTTGCAATAATTGCTATGTGAGGTTGACTGAGTGTGATGGTGAATGTGTCACAGTTGTGTATATGTGGGATAGCTTAGTGGGAAACTGTTTCTGTCATGGTATTTTGTGATCTAGCTCTGATCCCAGCAAAAGATGTGTATGCTATTGCTAGGCAGAAAAAGCAGTATGGCATACAGTCTGACGTAGTCCCTTGGTGTTAACTGGAGTGTGCCATTGGGTGCTAAAGCAGTACATGTATGCTTATTTATTGGTACTGCTGGTGAATCCAAATCCTGTATGAACTGTAGTACTACCTGAAGCTGTAGGCATAAACAGCACAGTATGGTGTATGTCCACATTGATTGTAACCACTGTTTTGTGTGTTTCCTGTAGTTCTCACAGATTACATACCTCAGGCATAAGGTTTTGTAAGTACTGACACACAGTACTGTATGGTACACATGTAAAGCTCATACCTCTGTGTCCTGTATGTATGTCTGATATGTGTGTGGGTATGCCTGTAACATGCCCTTGGTCATATTTGTGTTACAGGATATAAGTGCGTATCTAGCAACATGTATAGTCTAGTACAGCAGTATGCCACCTATGTTCACGAATGTGCACATATTTCAGGCAGGGGTTTGCCATCAACAACTAGTGTGGTATACTGGTAATACTGTAACTGGACTTTACAATCATTGCAATGGATGACATATTTCTTTATGCATTAGCTTGATATATACCTCCTGTGGCTAGGTGGTGCATTGTGTCGCATACAGTGTGCCATGTACTGTTGTATAGTTTTACATAGTGGTTTCTCTTTGTTGCTGTGCAGAACATGGTTTACTATATAGAGCATACCATGCACTGTCAGGCAGTTGTGGGTTGAGCACTGATATGTGGTATTGAAAGTGTGTATCCTCTGACAGACAATAAGTTGCTATTTATGGCAGTTTAGTGATATCTGTACTATAGACTGTTAAGTGTGTCACATGGCTTGCTCACACATATTGTTTCATTGTCTTCCAGGGTCATGACCCACCATCGCAACCCAACCTGTAGTCCTGCTGAGGATGAAATCATAACGACCAGTCTGGTTCAGCACTACACCCTGCTATCCTCAAGAACCAGCCAGGACCAGCATGAGCGGACTGCACTGTGGCAAGATGTTGTCCATAGGGTAAATGACATAGGCATGCATAACCGGACATATGAGCAGGTACGCCATCACTGCAGTGATTTACTTAGACATGTCCGGCAGCATGCATCTGATGTCCGTAGACAACAGCTTGCCACAGGTGGTGGGGTTACCATCCATCCCCCCCACACCAGAGTGGAGGAGCTGCTCCTGAGCCTGGTGGCTTCTGGCCAACAACAACAGCAGACATGTGTCATCATGGAGGCCGGAGCCCCCCAGCAAGTTCACACGGAGCGTGCAGGTGACACGGCATATCTGTATACTACTGTTACCTCTATTGGTAGATCATGCATATGTGAGATGTGTACTGTGTAGTTAAAAGATGTGGAGCCTGGTGTTTTGCAATACTGATAATTTGGAACATGATCTGTAGGCCTGTGACTGTCAACCCTTGTACTACTGTAAGATTGCAAACCCACAGTAGCAATGCCACAGTTGTTGCCACTGACAAACTGTCTCATATCCTTGTAGGTCCCTCTGGTGTGACAGCAAGGCAGCAGACCCATGCTGGTGAGTGTGTTCTACATTTAATATTGCAAATAAAATGTGCATTTCATAGGTGAGGTGTAGGCCATGTACACAAGTAACACACCTATGCATAATGCATGCTGTGCATGTTTGCTGTGAGACTATGCACATCTCAGTAACGTGCGTAGCTGCCTCAAACACATGCAATACACAGAGCATCCCAAACAATTGTGGCTACACTGTAGTGGACATTGGATAGGCAGAGTCAATACACATGCACACAACATACACAATTTTGTCATACGCAGTACATGTTAATATGCTACACATGGCGTATTCAGACACCCGCTGTAAGGTCACACTCCAGTATCCCAAATGTCATCCACACAGCACACATAATATACCTGGGGGGTAGAGGCCTATCATGGGGCAGTGCGACACTCTTCAACACACAACACATTCCTGTTAGGCAATGCTCCCTATTGGGCACCTTACAAACCCATGTAACAACTGGCTGTGAAATGGTGAATGTAGCCATGGTACTGCAGTTCAGGTACAGCATGATAGGTGCCGGTCTGGCACACATTAGTAGCCTTGAGTGACCACATGATGCTGCAGGATGATGGCTCATGGTACTACACCCCATCCAGTTACAGTAACCACAGTACTACACATAGCATTCATTGCTATACACCTCAATGTTGTGTGTGTGCAAACATATGCACCTATACACAATATGCCTAGCAATCACCATTTGCACAAAGTGACACATATATGTCTTGTAATGCTATTGAGTGTATAGATCACATGACATACATTGGGTATGTGTGATGTTTAATGTTGCAGTTGTGTTGTAGCATGCCATGTCATGGCTGGCACTGGCATGTCCACAATATGTTCTACACTCACCATAACTACTGTACAATGGCTATGTTGAGCAATGGTATTCCATCAGGTATACACGCACCAGTCATCCTGTGTGTATACATAGTATGCATGAGCTAAACCTGTGTCCACAATTATCTGCTAAAGACACAGACGCTCTAATCAGTAATGGATATCTATGTGACACACAGATAAACATCCAGCCATGGTATGTATACCTGTGAGTGATGGTGCACAGCACATTGAAGAGCTTGTAATACCTGTACAGCAATGTTGTGTCCATGTACATATTGCGATCCAGGGTGAGGCCAATCACTGAACAACAACACACATGCATCAAAGCCATGTATACTGTTATTAGCAAGGACTGTCTACACTCGCACTGCATGCTGTTGAGCAACACACGTCCTGCATGCTGAGACGTGTGATATGACTGTTTGGCTTGTGATACTGTACCCCACCATCAACCGCTATTGAGTATGTTCTGGATTGCTGGTGTGTGTGTGTGTGTGTGTGTGTCTGCTTTAGTGAGGAGTGTATTTGTGTGCATGTGTGCATTTGTTCATGTGTGCATGTGTTCTGACATCATGTACAGGTCGTAAAGTGTGTTTCCTGTCTTCCTCTCACAGGTGCTGAGGTTGGGCTGGTTCACTGCAGCAGGGAACCTGATGTCACTGACACAAATAGTGATAATGAAGATAGGTGTGTTGAGGCACAGGCATGTTTGCCAGGGTCTGTCGTTAGACCACCAATCTGCAGTATACAGGTGTCCACCCCATCCATGCACACAGTCATACTGCCAATACATCCATCATCACCAGTGCCTTTAGCTGAGGGACAGTGTACAGTCGGCAATGGCCAGGACAGTGTGGTATCTATGGCACATGCATCCAGACACAGCAGCCATACCCAGAGGTCTGGAATGGTACCACATAGACAGATGTCCAGGGATTCTCGTCAGAGCACTGCTGGTCATCATGCCCCTGGCAGACGTGCCACAGGTCTTACAACCTCACGCATGTTCCAGGCTGTCATGGAGGCACAGGCATGTATGGAACGGTACACCAGACAGGGACTAAGGGCACAGAGGGCACATAACACTGCTTTAAATGACAGTATCCATGACCTATCCATAATTACACTGAGGTCACTGATAGATGTTGGGGTGAGACATTAGATGTCCTCCACAATGTCATGTCCATGTGTCAGGACAGTGCGGGATGGTTGAGACATCGATGTAGACGTATGCCAGCAACATCAGCAGCTGGCAGTCACCGCGGATGTCCCTCAAGTCACAGCCGCTCCCGTAGTGCCAGTATGAGCCTCAGCAATGTTGGGGGTGGGCTGTCCATAGACCATCCTAGAAGACCACGTGCACGTGGCTCTGGCCAGTCCCAGCAGAGACCTGGGTCCAGTGTACATATGTCTACCTCTGAGGATAGTACCCAGTCTGGCTTAGTACCTCATACTGTCAGTAGCACCCCTGCCAGGCACAGTTACCGTATCCGTGGCCAGATATGGTGATCTGTAAAGCCTGGCAGGAACAGTCTGTGGCTGTCCCACAAATCTCCGTATATGGCAGCCACATGGTGGAACTGTGTACTTGCAGACACACACACACATAAACCAGACACCTATGGCTAACACATACCTGCACACATTACATCAACATTGGCCCATACCAGTACTCTTGGCCCTCACACACACACACACACACACATACACACACACACACACACACACACACACACACACACACACACACACACACACACACACACACACACACACACACACACACACACACACACACACACATCATACATGTCGATTGTATGGCTCAATGTAGGCCTCTGGTAAACCAACAACACACCTTGTGCATATGATGAGACCTGTGCCACCTCCTGTCATCTGTAACATTGATGCAGGAACAGGCTAACATGGTGCTGATGCACAGGGTGACTTTATAGCAGTATAGCAATGTTAGCATGTTGTCAGCAGTTAGGTGTAATGATATCCTTGAAGGTGTAGCTGAGCAGGCATGATGCATTAAAGCTATGATTGTCAATGTAGTATTGTTTACACCAGTGTTAATTCCAATAGTGTATTGTCTGCCCTCGTGCCACTTGGCTGATGTGTGTAGTATTGGCGACGTGTTAGAGAGTGGACAGTACATGTGGGATGTGTGCAGCACAGATTTGCAGGTGTACATTTGTGAACATGGTGAAGGTGCACTGTCTGCATGTACATGCATAGTGGACACATGGGCAGGGTGACATGCCCTGTATTACACAGTGTTAACACTCCATAGTTTCTATTGGTGGCCAGTATGCATTGTACTACACACATTTTGGAATTTGGGTACACGTGTGTATGACATGGTTTGACATTGTGCTGTGGGTGATATTGGTTTGCATTCTGGTAGTATACATAACCTCAACAGCCTAACCATAAACAATCGTTAGATGATGTCTTGACAACTGACACACAGATGTAGGACACACAGTAACATTTGGATCCTTCAGGTACTATACTATACCAGTAACCAGTAGCATTCACCTGCACCCATTCCTGGGACCACTCCTGTTTGGCATATAGCTCTCTCAGGTACAAACAAACACAGTAGGGATATGTCCGTCCACGTCTGGAAATGCATACTGTGGCCTATATTGCATTCTCCAGATGACACACACATCCTCCACAAGAGTATCATACAGACAGATACCTGTTGTCAAACCCATGCTGTAAAGCTATAAGCCAACTAAAGCATAATCATCCACCTGTACAAAACAAAGTATCCCCACAGTACCACATAGGTAGTATCCCCCAACATGTTGAACAGGTACCGATGTGTACATACAGCCAAGTAATCACATTTCCAAATGTATTGTGAAATCCCTCGGTGAATCACATAAGCAATAAGGGGACTGCAGGCATAGCCACAAAGGTTGTTGTACACCTCTAATGAATAGCCATCATTGACAGACTTTACTGCGTTTGAACAGGTCTGAAATATACCTCAGGCATAAATCTTCACTCACACTATTCAATAGAAACCGTAATGAGTGTGTATGACATGGATAACCTAGGCCAGGGAACACTGCAGTGGCTGGGCTTGTCACAAGCATACAGATGTGACCTAAGGTCTGGAAAGCAGCAGCACACTCTGGCAAAGATAACAGATGTGTTCATGGAGAAAGCAGGGTTCCCACCTATGAAATAATTGAGTTCACATGTACGTATATGTATTTGCCACACAGCTACCTGACGTGCAATGCACATACTGTTGTCATTGTGATATGTCATACAGTAGTAAAATCAAAACCCACAACACATTGACCAACTGTGTCACACACATACACACTCACCAAGTGCAGGATTCAAACCCCTACCGAACTGGGTTATGATACTAGAGCAGTACACATTAACACGATGTGCTATACACATTACTGTGAGCTTTCCTTTCCACAGGTATATTTGTAGGATGGTGACATCATCAGACTTGACAAAGATGAGTATACCAGTTTTAAGATGTTTCAGTAGTCTTCTAAAAGGTTGCTCCTCTCCAAGGAGACACACACTCTCATACAGTTGTCAAGTGCAGGATTCAAACCTCTACCTAATTACTTTATGATACTAGAGAATCACGCATTAACACGAAGCACTAGACACATTCCTGGGAGCTCTCTTTTCCACAGGTATATTTGTAGGATGGTGACATCATCAGACTTGACAAAGATAAGTATACCACTTTTAAGGTATTTTACCACTTTTAAGGTGTTGTAGTTGTCTCCAAAAAGGTTGCTCCTCTACAAGGAGATACACACACACACTCTCATACAGTTGTCCAGTGCAGGATTCAAACCCCTACCTAACTACTTTATGATACTGGAGCACTATGCATTTAAAGGATGCACTATACACATTACTGGGAGATCTCCTTTCCACAGGTATATTTGTAGGATGGTGACATCATCAGATTAGACAAAGTGGGTTACACTAGGTGACATTAGGTGGACTACATAGAAGGAATCTCTAAACACTTTGGCAATGTGAACATCAATGGAGAGTTTACTATCTATCTGGGTCCTCAGGGCCATAATTACATTCTCCATACATACTGGATTACCACCTATGTGGTAATTTGTGTGCACTTTGTTTTATCCCAAGGGATGACTATGCATTCTTTGACGTTCTGCTTGAGGGCATTGTTTTGACACCAGGTATCTATCTCTGCAAGACCCTTCTGGAGGATGTCTGTGTCAGTCGTAGAGTTGATTATGGACCACAGTTAGCAGTCATCTGCAAACTTGTTCATCCATACTCCTCCCGTGCTTGCCTGTACCTCTGATCAGTATCTACTGAACAGATGGGGTCCCAGGACCAAGACCTGTGGGATGCCATTTGTGACTGGTTTAGAGTCGGACATGGCACCCACAACTCTGAACATGTGTGTTTGATCTGTGAGCCAGTTGGCCACCCATCCTGTGACATAGCTGTTAATGTTCAAGCTGGTAAGCTTGTCCATGATGCCAGAGTGGGGAATGGTATCGAAAGGCCTTAGTGAGGTCCAGGTGGGCTGTGTGGACTACTTTCACCTCCATCTATGTCCTTGGTAACTGTTTCAAATAAGTCAACTAGGTTTGGGAGGCAGGATCTGCCTTTAACAAAGCCAAGTTGGGTAGAGTCCAGTGTCTGGAGGTCCCCAATGTCTCTGTTTATGGGTTCCATGATAATTTGCTCCCTAGCTTTGCAGACCAGGCTGAGTAGGCCTATAGGGCAATGGTTTCCTGGTTCTGTTGTGGCACCCCCTTTGTGGAGCTGGATGACTGTTGCTGTATGCCATTCTTTGGGTACATAGCCTGTGGTAAGTCGCAGCCTGAGACACCATCCATTCCCATTGATGTTGTGTTCTTAGCTTTGGAGAGGGCTGTTTTTACCTGCATGTCCATGAAGTCTGGGGCTCTGCATTCTTCTGGGAGGGACACAGGCCCTTTTGGGGTTGATGGGGGGGGGGTTGCACTGAACTTGTCCCCCAGGATGTGGGCAATGTAAGTTGGTTCAGTGTATTTTTTGCCATTTTGCAGTAGCTGACAGCATATTTGAGAGTTGCCACCTAAATGTTTGGTGTAGCTAACGAAGGCTTTGTGGTTGTTATTCTTACATTCCTTGGCAACTTGTCTTTAGAAATTGGCCTTGGATTATTTTATGAGCGATCATTGTTTCTTCCTAATAATGATCAGTGATGCCTTTCCTTTTGTGAAGTTTGCTCTATTATGCATTTGTTTCCTCCTTCTCTTGTATAGCTTATTTATGGGCGATGACCACCAGATTGGTTTATTATTTTTGGAGGAGTGCATCTTGGTTTTATTTGGGATGTCTCGATCCATGCATCCCTGTAGATGTTCATAGAATGCACTTGTAAATGATTCGGCAGATTGTATAGCATTATCCTATAGCAAGGGGGCTTTGGAACTTTCCACTTTGGTCTTGGGAAGTGTGCAGTTTGCTTTTGAAAATGTCTTCACAGTGGTTTCCTTGACTGGGGGGACAGGATGTGGATGTCCAGTGTGATTACTTTATGATCTGATATTACCAGCGAGGGGTTTATCTATGTTGTGGAACACTGGTACCCCATGTTGGTGATGATCAGGTCCAGTATGTTGTCACCTCTAGTGGGTGTGGTGACCAGCTTTTCCATGGTGTTTGAGTTTTTAAACTCTAGGAAACATTGGGCAAAGGACGTTGTACACGAGTAATTCCCCCACTCAATGTCTGGGTAGTTGTAATCTCCTCATATAATGGTGTTAGATAGGACCTTTATATTTTCCACTGTTCTCAGGAATACTGAGTGAGGTTCCTGAAACAAGGTAGGTGATCTGTAGCAGGCTACAATCTGATTAGCAGCTTTGCCCAATGTTAGTTGCACTTGTATGGTCTCCAAGGCCTCATGCTGTGCCACTGACCTGAAGGTGTGGGTATCCATAAGGTAAATGGATACACCCCTTCCTTTTGTATTTCACTCTGGGTTTTGGGGCCGAAGATCAGAGGGATTGTGAGTGTTTTACGTGGAGCATGTCCAACAGCTCTGTGTTTGACATAGCTTTGTATGTTAGGCAGAGATCATCTCTGAGTAGGCGATATGCGAGAGAGTACAGCTGGAGCATTTTGAGACGGTCTGTATATGGCATGTATTTCAGGCCGCTAATGCTCTTTGTGAGGTATTTCTGCAGGCTTTACAGTTGTTGTAGATGTCTTGTGTGGTTCATAGCAAAAGGGGCATTGTACTCTGTTATGGATCTAGTGAGTGATGAGTAGAGGGGAACAATGTCCTCTTCTATTCTAGATGAGACACCTTTTGTGATGAGGTGTACCATGTAAAAGGATTTCCTGACTAATGTGGGGATGTGATTATCACAAGTGTGTCCACTGTCCACCTGTGACCCAAGGTCTCTTTTCACACTTTCAGTGTTAAGTATACTACCGCCTATGTTGCAGTTCATGGCTACAGAGTTTTTACCAAAGGGGATGACAATGCACTTATTGGTATTGAGCTTGAGGCCATGGCTTTGACACCAGCCATCTGTCTCAGTGAGGCCCTTTCGTAGGATGTCCACATCTTTAGTATTTACAATTATGGCTCCTAGTCTGCAGTCATCTGGAAACTTCAGTAGCCACAGACCTTCCATGTTAAAGTTTACTTCAGGGAAGTAGATACTAAACAGGACAGGACCCAGGACTGGACCCTGTGGTACTGCACTCGTCACTGGTCCAAAGTCACACACGGAGTCTGCTACTTTCACAGTGTGTGTTCTGTCAGTAAGCCAGTTGGCAACCCATCTTGTGACATAGCAATTTATACCTCGTTTAGTGGGTTTATCTGTATTTACAGAGTGTGGGATGGTGTTGAAAGCTGTGGCAAGATCTACATAGGCTGTGCGAACCACCTTACCCTTGTCTACGGTTCTGGTGACTGCTTTAATGTCATCTATCAGGTTTAGGAGACATGATCTGCATTTTACAAACCCAACATGGTTGTAGTCCAGAGTTTGGAGATTACCAGTGTCTTTTTTTTATAAGTTGTATGATGATACATTCCATGGCCTTGCAGAGCAGGCTCATCAGGCTAATGGGGCGCTAGTTCCTGGGGTCCGTGGTGTCTCCACACTTGTGTAGTGGGATAACCGTCGCTGTGCACCATTCAGCAGGCACAAAGCCTGAGGTGAGGCTATGACTGAACATGGTATGTCAGTGTGGTGCCTGTTCGTTCTGTAGTTTCTGTAGAACACTGGTCCTATGGATGCTGTGATACTGGCTTTGGAGAGTGTTTTTTACCTGTTCAGCCGTGATGACAGCAACTTTGCAGTCTTTCATTATAGAGATGTGCTCTTTCATGGGTGAGAGGGGGGTAAAGTTAGCATTGATCCTATCTGCCAGGATGTTGGCAATATCAGTTGGGTCTGTATATATAGTGTCATTGAGCTGTAACTCAGAGCAGATCTGAGTGATGCCATGACATGGACCTGTCTGTTGGGCAGAGATCTCCTGAGTAGACAGTATGCAACAGAGTACAGATTGAGTTAAATTCAGTCTTGTTGCATGGGGCAACTGTTTGAGGCCAGTGATCCTCTTGTTGAGGTACTTCAGTGGTCTTTCCAGCTGCTGCAGGTGCCTAGTCAGATTCATCGCAAGTGTGTTGTGGTACTCTCTGATGGGTCTGATGACTGATGAGTAGAGGGAACCTCCTTTGACCTAGATGCAAAGACCTTGGCAGTTTGTGGAAACACATAGCATGATTGTCTGACCACTTTGTGAATGTGTTTCTGGAAGTAGGGATGACTATACACATGTGTCCATAGATCCCTTATTATCACCTCCATATTTAGGGTGTAGGCACCTATGTGGTATTTGTATGACTGTAGCTCGAGGCCATAATTTTGACACCCCATCTGTCTGACTGAGTCCCTTTTTAGGGATGTCTCTGTTGTCCCAAACATCGATTGTGACAACTTTTTTGCAGTCATCCACAAACTTTGCTAAACATAGCCCTCGTGTGTTTGACTGTATTTCTGAAAAGTATACACCAAACAGGACTGAGCCATGAGTTGTTACCAGCTTGAACAGGAGACCACAATTCTTACCTTGTGTGATCTATCTGTGCCCCGGTTGGCAATCCATCAGATGACATACATATTTATGCACAGGTTGTTGATTTTGTGGATACGACATGTGTCTGTGATGTTGGAAAAGGGCTTTTCAAGGTCTATGTGGGACGTGCGCAGCTCATTTCATTGATGTATGTCCTGGATGACTGCCTTGAAAACAGTCTAGCAGGTTTGGGAACCATGATCTGCCCCTGACCGAACCAAAATTGTTAGGGTTGGGTGTTTGTAGGCTCCCAATAGCTCTGTTTTTGAGTTCCATCATGATGGACTCCATGGCCTTGCAGATCAGGCTTAATAGGCTTATAAGACAATAGTTCCCATGGTCTGTTGTGCACCAACACTTGTGGAGTGTGTCAAACGTTGCTGTAACACATTCAACAGTTTCATATCCTGTACATAGGGTGAGGCTCAACAGACTGTTTAGGTGCAGGGTCTGTTTGTTCTGGAGTTCACTTATGACACAGCTAGGGAAACAGTGTAATCCCATAGATGCCGTGTTTTCAGGTTTGGAAGGAGCTGTTTACCCATTCTATATGTGATATCTGTGCTTTCACAATCTCTAGGTATGATGATACGTCCTTTTGTCAGTGAGAGGGGGGGTATGTATGTATGAGCCTGTCTGACAGGATGTTGGCAATGTCAGTCATTTACAGTTTGCACTGACTCAGGACATATATGAGTGTACATTACTATTTATGACATAGCGGAAGGAAGCGTCATGGTTCTCTATGGACTCCTTCACAGATTATTTTGCCAGAACATGGATTGGATAATGTTTGGAGTGCACATTGTTTATTCATGATACTGATTGCAGGTTCATCGATCTTTTCTGCTTTTTCACTTTCTGTGAATAACTTAAGTACTTGTGGTACATAGTTTGATTATGACAGGGTTCCAATATATTATATGTGCCTGTTTTCATATAACTGTGTGCACAAGGCAGGATTGGTGAATAGTGACAGGTTCCTGGGGTAAAACATGCAACTGCCAGATATGTGTGGCCCACTGTTGTACTCAGACATGGCCTGTGTGAGCATGCCCAGTATGACCTTTCTGTATGTTGTTGCCTGATATGTGCTTCATTTATTTATGTGTGAGCATGCCCAGTATGACCTTTCAGTATGTTGCTGACTGAAATTTGCTAAATTTGTTTAAGTGTGTGAGCATGCCCAGTATGGACATATATACTATATGTGTGTGAAAAATCAAGTTGGTTTCTACTTCAGGGCTCACCTTTGTGTTGTACATCAACAGGAAGCAAGCTGTGCCTGCAGGTCTTCCATGAGTCACTTTTCATAGACTTATCATCATTTCTACATACAGTGGGGACAGCTATTAGTTGTACATTTCTACCTGGGGGGCACAACTGATTGTTACTGTGGGTGTACATAGGAAGGGGTTCACCTGACACTTATACACATTTGCTAGGCCTGCACTGCTATGTCAGGTACTCCATTTCAGTCTGTACTGTTGCCTATCGTACTGGCTTGAGGCATACTACTGTACTACAGATCTTAGCTTCCAATTTCACGTATATTAGTTTGTGACTTCATAGCCTACCCAATCCACATCACACTGCCTGGCCTGCTATTATCTGTCTGCATAGGCAATTGTGCTTAAATATGCTAAAGAGTGGTAAAAATGGGCTTAGCACTGCTTTATATTGCTTAAAATAGGGCAATCATGCCTCAGGTGGTGCTGCAGGGCTGCCTATGTCGGATGCACATAGTACATTCCCTGTACATGTTTGAAAACAGGTAGTGTCAAGTTAGGCATCCCTTTTATTGTATGTGCAAGTCAGAGAGAGGTGTCATTTCCAGGGTTCCTACTGAGTCAGTGTATGTGCTATGCGTTGCCTCTTTTCCAAGGCCAGGGCATATTGGGCATGCCTCCTTCTGCCGACTGGGGCAGGCTCAGGTTGTTTCTCCTCCGAGTCACACTGTGCCTGTGCAGGCCTTGGCAATGGTGGGGGGCTGTTTGGCCCTGCCCCATGCTGTTCCTGCCGCAGGATCATATTGTGTAGCATGGCACATATCATGACAATTTGGGTACATGTAGTTGGTGAGTACTGCAAGGCTCCACCAGATGTGTCCAGGCACTGGAAACTTGACTTGAGCATCCCAAACACACGCTTAATAATGTTTCTTGTTTGTGCGTGTGCCTCATTATGGAGTTCTTGTTCGGGTGTGTGTGCATTTCTGATTGGGTGTCATCAGCCTCGGCTCCAGTGCGTATCCAGCATCCCCCACTAGGTGACCATCAGGGATGTCCCCATTGGCAAATCTCTGGTACAGCTGCATCAGATGCCAGATGTGGGAATCGTGATAGCTTCCAGGGCAGCCAGCAGACACATTCATTATTATGCCCTGGGCATCGCACACGACCTGGCAGTTGATGGAGGGGAAGCCCTTGCGGTTGATGTAGACCCTACCCTGCTCACTGGGTGGTGCTTTGATGTGTATGTGTGTGCAGTCTGTTGCACCCACTACCTCAGGGTATTCTGCTATTTGGTGGAAAAGACTTATATTGCTGGCCAATGCCTCACTGGAATTGGGGAAATATACGTGCTCACCAACATGTGCTGACATGGCATCCAGGAACTGGTGCAGTACCCTGGATACTGATGCCTGTGAAACCCCCATCATACCACCAGTTGGTCTCTGGAAGGTACCTGTAGCTAGTATTCCTAGGCCAACACATACTTTGGTATCCACTGGGATGAGTTCCCCTCTGTTGGTTCTGTGTGTGAGGAGTGGCCGGCACAGCTCAACAATTTGCTGCAGGAGGTCTCTGTCCACTCTATAGCACTCCACTATCTCCACCTCATGTAGCCCCTGGTATGTTACCCTGGGTCTGTACACTCTTCTCCGTCTCCTCACTGTGGGTTGCTCAGCAGCATTTACAACATCACCACCCTCAGCACCTTGCACATGTTGGTTTATGATAGCAATAGCAGCCCCTAACATTTTGTCTGACTTAAGCTTTTTAAGTTTTCAGTCTTTGTATACTGCAGTGTTGCAGAGTTGTTGGGAAAAAAACAGGGTAGACTGCTGTTTGCAGAGTTTAAAGGGCTGACGTGTGCTGGGCTAGTCTACTGCCTGTGTAATTGGCTGATTCTGATATATTTCACCTGGCAGCTCTGCTAGTTCTCCTTGGTTAACTTCCTACTACTTCTTTTCCTTCCTTTTTCCCGTTCTGTTTCCACAAGGGGCAGCGCCACGCAAACAAGCGCAAACACACGCACATGGGCGCACATGCGTGCACACGCTGTGTGCCCATTTGCAATAAATTTCAGATATATCCATGTCGTACACCTTTGATTTCGTGTTTTCTGCTAGGACAACTGTAGACACGCCTCTTGCAATCATGATCACCTCAAGACAAACACAAGCCACTGTGCTCCAATCAGCTTACAGTCTTTCAGACATACCCCCTCATGATGTCACCCATCTTCTACTCTACTACTCCCCTACTCCTACACTTACACTCTAGGGACATGGCTCACATGCCGGGGAAAATTGGGATTCACTGTCCTTTTCCTCATTTGCATAGGATTGCCTACTAATGCTTGGTTACATCTCTCGCACTGAGCTTCCCCCCCTTAACAACCACTACTCAGTGGCCATGTTGTTTTCAGCCTGACATTTACCTGGATGGCAGAACAAGCTTTTTAGTGAAAATGCCCATCTGTGGCTATTTTTCACTTTTTTTCATTTTATTTAAATCGCAGCACGTTTGCGAGCTGCTGAGCTACGCTTAAACATCGGCGATCGGGGGAAAAATGGATTTTAAGGATTTACAACATTTGCAGATGCCAATGGCCTTATATTTGGCAATTGGCATGCTTCCTCAACTAGATGCATCCTTTATTTGGAGCTGTCATAACTCCATTTAGCTATTTGCAGAATGGTACTCCGTTACCAACGGAGTACATTTCTACAAATAACACTACTCTTCCATGGACAGGTTAGTGTTTCCTGGATCACAAATTTACCTCATTTGCATAGCTTTCAGCAGCAAATGAGGTAATTTGCATACCATAACACTGTCCGTGCAAGAGTAGCTTTAGAAGCTCGCATGCATGCCCCTGCTGGCTATTGCTGAATCGCTTGGCAGACATATTGCCTGTCTGCTGTCTTACACTACTCTTACACTCCGTGCAAGCCTTCGTGAATCTGGCCCTAGATCTATTGACAGATAAGGAAAGTGACTTCTTAAGGGAAAGTGTGGTATTATGTGATAAGTTTGTCAAGAGAAGGTATCCAGAAAGTGTAGTAGCAGAAGCCCTTAAAGATAGCCAGCTGATAAGAACAAGACAAAAGTTGGTTGAAAATCCTCATGTTAAATAGAATGACTTTATTACGTCTATGCAGATAGAAAATAGTGTAGACACTACATCTATAAAAATATTATTACTAACAACTGGAAATTATTCAAGTCAGATTTAGAGGTTTCCAGAGCTATGGGAGAAATGCCAGTATCTGTACAGAAGAAAGGAAAAAGTTTCAAAAATCTTTTTCAAGCTAAATTGAACCCCCCCCCCTCGAATAAGGTTATGAATCCAGGTATGTACAAGTGTTTTAATTGTAATATGTATAATTTTTTAATGACTAGATCTAATAGTGGGTGGGTATAAAATTAAGATAAAAGGAATATATAGCTGCAAATCTAGATTTATTTGGCAATCTGTTTGACCTGCAAATCATTTTATGTAGGGCGCACAACAAGAGAGTTAAATAGGAGAATATATGAGTATAAATATGCTGTCTCCACGAAAGATGAAAAAATGCATTGGGCAAGCATTACAAAAACAACACTGCATGCCATGTAGACTTCAAATTTATTGTATTGGATGAAGTGTTAAATGTTAACGGCAGATCTAGATATTAAATCTATTATATATAATTACTATAATACCTGTTTTCTTAATATACAAAATCTTTTTAATACCTGGAATAATATGTTTTTTACTATGGAGGAGAGACTTACAATTATTAAAATGATAATATTCCCCAAGATTTTATACTTAATACAATCAATAATACTTTCACCTACAAAAATAACTATCAAGAAACTGAATACACTAATGTTAAATTTCTTATGGGCACCTAATAGACCTAGGATTGCATTAAAGAAACATACTGATAGCTGGTCTCAAGGGGGTATTTCTTTTCCAGACTTTAATTTATATATTATCTCTTCTATTATAAAAGTTATTACTTTATTAATAGATCGGTCATATGTCGCAAAATGGAAAGATTATTGGGAGCTAATTAATATGCACTTCATGAAAATCTCCTTAACACATAAAAATATGATTATAAATAACTCCATGTTGTGGTTGCTAAAGGAATTTTGTACTTCACCTATTACACCTAAACATATGGTCTGTTACCCATTAAATATTATTATTAGTTATCGTAACTTTATATTCATGCACCCTAAGTATAGGGAATGGAATTTTATTGTATTCCCTATAATTTATACTCAGGGTATGCTTATGTCATCTACTTCTGAAGGAGCTCATTTAGCTATAGATAATAATCTAAAGTACTGGTATCAGCTGATATCTGATAATAAAGTTAAAATCTAGATTTCTTAAAACAAGAATTTGATCTAAGAGAAACTTGCTGGTTAGAGGTTCAGATCTTTAGACAACATCTCATTGATAGAATAGATCTAATGTCTATAACAGTTAAAGAATCTATTCCAAAACTGATTGATTACTTGATAATAAATTTACAGCATAAAGTTTCTGATAAAGGTAAACTTTCATATATACATAAAATTATCAGACAAGAAACTTTTACAATGTAGATTCATACTGGAATTATTTCACCTCTATTAATGGGGACCCACCAACTCAACAAGATAAACAATATATATTGGAATCTGCTTATAGAACTACATCTTCCATTGTCTGGAGACTTTATACATGGAAATTTTTACATAGATCTTTTTATACACCTTTGATGATGAATAAAATTAATAATAAAGATAATCTATGTAAGAGATGTAATGTAGAAATTAATGCTGACTGGGCTCATATGTTTTATGACTGTATGAAGTTGAAAGAATACTGGAAGTCAATTAATGAATTTTTGCAGGCTCTTTTTACAGATAATTTCATTATTTCTAAGTCTCTTATATTATTCAACACACCTGTACCTCAATGTGTTAAAAAGATTAAGCTTCCCTTGTTATGGTCTATCCTAGCAGTGGCTAGGAAAATAATACCTAGAAATTGGATTTCAGATACACCTCCTTCATTCAATGAATTTAAAAATGTTATGAATATAATGTGTCATATGGAAATTAGCACAATTAGAATGAGAACAACTAGAAAAACATCACCTTTTATTGTATGGGATAATTTACAAAATTTGTTAAAAAAATTCTAATTTCAATAGCACAGTATTTTAGTTTAATTAATTGATCTGATTGTAGTGGATGTCTTTGTAAATACTTTAGTTGTTTTGTTGAATATTATAATAATACCTATTTTTAATTATTTGTATAAAATTGTTATGATATTTCTCTTATATGTTAAAACAATAAACTTGTTTTGAAAAAAAAAAAATGTTAACGGCAGATCTGATGCCGAGGAGGAACTCGGGTGGAAAGAATATGTATGGCAGGTAAGGCTGAATGCATGCTATCCACCTGGGTTAAATGATAAATCTGATTTTGTAGCCTGCCTTAAAAGGAGGAAGTTACATCATTATTAATTTATTTTTAGAATTGTATTTATATTCGATTGCTTTAGAGCACATTATTCAGTCTGATGAAGTCCTGTATGGATGAAAGCGCTTACTGTGTATTGTGGATTGTGAAATAGGTCTATTAAATTTGGTGAACTACTTGGCTGTACCTGTGGTTTATTTGGTAACATTTAAAATGCAAATAAGACTTTCCTGTTTGTCACAAAATGTCCTCACAAGTGACAACCATATATGTAACACAATATTTGTAAAATCAGGTTAAAACTTAAAATTTAACAGTAGAAAAATGGAAAAAGTGAACATGTATATGAAGACACACTGCTACACGAGTCAATATTATAATGTATCTCATTTATGGGTTCATAGGTATGTGCTAGGCTAATGGCCCTGGAGCCTTTACAAGCCTTGCCCATAGGATTACCCTGGCATTGTGTCACCCGACCTTAGGTCCTAGTGCCTCTGTTGAATAGAGCCACTGGAGTGATCCCCAGGTGAATTTTTTATTTCCCATCCAATTATCAAGATTTCTCTTGAAGAGGGCCAGTGAGGTGCTCTGCTTGACATGTATGGGAGGTCTATTCCATAGCATGGGCAGTCTCTGGGTTATGAACCTGTCCCTCCAGCATGTTCTGTTGATTTTGGTAATGAAGTTGAAGTCTCTGGAGCATGTGGTTCAGATGGATTGGGATTTCTTTAGATGTAGCATTTCTAACAGATCTGGGTCAGACATGGGTTTGTAAGTCAAGCAGAGATTGCCTCTAAGTAGGTGATATGAGACAGAGAATAGTGCAGTTTTTTGAGTCTGTCCATATAGGACAAGTGTTTAAGGCCTAGGATCTTCTTTGTGAGGTACTTTTGCTGCATCTTGAGTTGTTGCAGGTGTCTAGTGAGGTACATGCCAAATGGGGCATTGTACTCGATGATTGGCCTAATGAGGGAAGAGTAGAGGGAGACAATGACCTCTTTCTTCCTGGATGCAAAACCCTTAGTAATGAGATGTGTCACATAGAAGGACTTTTTGACCACAGTGGCAATGTGGTGGTCAAAAGAGAGGTTACTGTCAACCTCTGTCCCCATATCTCTTATAATGGTTTCTGTGTTCAGTGGGCTACCATCGATGTGGTAATTCATGGGAACTCGGTTTTTCCCAAAGGAGATGACGACAGATTTTTTGGCATTGAGCTTAAGGCCATGGTTCTGACACAAGTCGTTGTCTCAGTGAGGTCTTTCAGTAGGATGTCAGTATCACTTGGGGAGTTAATAATAGCTCCCAATTTGCAATCGTCTGCAAACTTTGTCAGCCAGAGTCCCTTCATGTTGGCCTGGACTTCAGAGAAGTAGATACCAAACAGGAGAGGACCCAGGACTGAACCCCTTGTGACTCCACTTGTGACTGGTCGGCAATCTGACTTGGAGTCAGCTACTTTCACACTGTGGGTTCTATCTGTGAGCCAGTTTGCAACCAACCTAGTGATATAGGGTTGATGCCCAGCTTACTGAGTTTTTCTATGAGTCCTGAGTGGGGAATGGTATCAAAGGCCTTGGCCAGATCAAGGTAGGCTATATGAACCACCTTGCCTTCATCCACAGCTCTGGTGACCGACTCAAAAAAGTCGACCAAGTTGAGCAGGCATGATCTACCCATCACAAAACTAAACTGTGTAGGATCCAGAGTTTGGAGATTCCCCATATCCTTGTTTATTAGGTCCAAGTTGATGCTTTCCATAGCCTTGCATATCAGACTCATCAAGGCTAATGGGGTGATAGTTCCCAGGGTCTGTAGTTGCTCTGCCTTTCTGGAGAGGGATGACTGTAGCAGTGTGCCATTCAGTAAGGACAAAGCCTGAGGTGAAGCTTTGATTGAACAGGGCACACAGGTGAGGTGCCAGTTCACTCGGTAGTTCATATACAGCACAGCCAGGGATATTGTCAGGTGCATGGGAATTCTATTAAAATTAAGAAACTTAAGTTCCATGGAAGGGAACTGGTTTACTTGTAATTTAGTTATCTTTAATATTGTTCTTTGATTTTTCCTGTCTATCTGAAATCTGAAATAAATTGAGCTTTCAGGCAATAGTTTCCCTTTTCATAGGTTCATAGGTTCATAGATAGGTGCTAGGCTATTGGCCCTAGGGCCTATATAAGCCTAGTCAAAAAGATACCCTGGCATTCGCCACCCAAGAAAATTATTTTCCTGTGCTCCTATCAAGAAGAGCTCCAGAGGTGATCCCGGGGTGAATTTCTTATTTCCCATCCAATCATCAAGATTTTTCTTGAGTGCTAATGAGGAACTTTGTTTGATATAGATAGGTAGTTTGTTCCAGAGTATGGGAAGTCTCTGGGACAGGAATCTATCCCTCCAGCATGTTCTGTTTATTGTGGTGACATGGTTTAGGTCCCTAGAGTGTGTAGCTCAAAGGGATTGGGATTTCTTTAAGTGGAGCATGTCCAACAGCTCTGGGTTTGACATAGCTTTGTATGTTAGGCAGAGATCACCTCTGAGTAGGCGATGTGCAACAGAGTAAAGCTGGAGTTTTTTGAGACGGTCTGCATAGGGCATCTGTTTGAGGCCAGTAATCCTCTTTGTGAGGTATTTCTGCAGCTGTTACAGTTGTTGTAGATGTCCTGTGAGGTACATACCAAAAGGGGTGTTGTACTCTATAATGGGTTTAATGAGTGTTGAGTAGAGGGGAGCAATGACCTCTTTTTTCCTGGCTGAGAAACCTTTTGTGATGAGGTGTGCCATGTAGAAGGATTTCATGACAACTGTGGCAATGTGATTATCAAAGGAGAGACTACTGTCCACCTGTGTCCCAAGGTCTCTTATCACACTTTCAGTGTTTAGTAGAATACCACCTATGTGGTAGCTCATGGGTACAGAGTTTTTACCAAAGGGAATGACAATGCACTTTTTGGCATTGAGTTTGAGGCCATGGCTTTAATACCAGGCATCTGTCTCAGTGAGACCCTTTTGTAGGTTATAAGTTCCATGACTATTCATTCCATGGCCTTGCAGACCAGGCTCATTAGGCTAATGGGGAAGTAATTCCCGGGGTCTGTGGTGGCTCCCCCTTTGTGAAGTGGGATAACCATCACTGTGTGCCATCCAGTGGGCACAAAGCCTGAGATGAGGCTATGACTGAATAAGGTGCTTAGGTGGGGTATCAGTTCATTCTACAGTTCATGTAGAACACAGCCTGGGATGTTGTCAGGTCCCATGGATGCTGTGTTCTTGGCTTTGGAGAGTGTGATTTTTATCTGTGCAGCCGTGGTTACAGGACCACTGCATTCTTCCGGTATAGAGATGAGCCCTTCAGGGGGTGAGAAAGGGGTAAAGTTAGTACTGACCCTATCTTCCAGGATGTTGGCAATATCAGTTGTTTCTTTATATTTAGTGCCATTGTGCTGTAACTCAGAGGAAATCTAAGTGTTGCCATTGAGATTCTTGACATAGCTATAGAATGCTTTGTGGTTGTCTTTACAATCAGTGGCGATTTTGTTTTTGTAACTAGCTTTGGAGGATTTTATGAGGGATCTCAGCTTCTTACTAAAGCTGACCAGGGAGTTCCTCCAATCATGGGATTTTACTCTTTTTTCAACAGTTTCTTTATTCTGTTGTAGAGTTTGTTTATGGCAGGGGACCACCAGATTGGTTTCCTTTTTTTGGAGGATAGCATCTTGGTTCTGTTAGGGATAGCATGATCCATGCACTCGTGTAAGTGCTTATAAAGTGCATTTGTGTAGGATTCAGCAGTTGTACCTCTATTGTCCATCTGCATGGCCGTCGTGAAGTTTGCCACTTTTGTCTTAAGAAGCTTAAAGTTGGCTTTGGAGAATTTTTTTATGGTGATTTCCCTAACGGGGTGGGGGGGTGGGGGCAGGATGTGGATGTCTAGGGGGATTAGCTTGTGGTCGGATCTGACCAATGAGAAATTGACCTCTGGTGTGGAACACTGGTCGCCAATGTTGGTAATGACCAGGTCTAGGATATTGCTGCCTCTGGTGGGGGTGTGGATAAATTGATCCAAGGCGTTGGAATTTATGAATTGCAGAAAACGTTGAGCAAAAGAATTGGTACATGAGCAGTTTTCCCAGGTAATGGTGGGGTAGTTGAAATCACCCATTATGAGGGTGTTGGGTTGTACCCTAATATTTTCCAGTGTATCAAGAAATGAGAAGTGGGAATCCTGGGGCATGGTGGGGGATCTGTAATAAGTTACAATTTGGATTGTGGTCTTGCCCAGAGTTAGCTGCACTTGGATAATCTTGGATGCATTATGCTGAGCAACTAGCCTGGAGGTGTGGATAGCCTTAATGAATATGGACATACCTTTGCCTTTAGTTTTTCAGTCCAGGTTAGGTGGCCAAAAGGTGTGGTATGAATTATAGCCTGGTAATGCAGGGGTGCTCTCTGAAGCTTTGAACCAGGTCTCTGTCACTGCACAGATGTCGATGTTCTCCATTTTAAAGATGTCGATGTTCTCCATTTTAAAGATTGCCTCAAGTGAATGCATTTTGAGGTTTAGACTTCTAGCATTGACTAGCATTACCCTCAGATTTTGCTTGCTTGTACCTGTTGCAGTGGTGAATTTGTCATTTGAACCTTGCCTAAAAAGGCACTATAGGTTTGGCAAGAGCCTTAGCCAGTATCCGGAATCCCTAGGGCGACACATGCAGGCCATCTCTGGCAAAGCATCGTTATCTGTTGATCATGTCATCCCAGGCAGACAGATACTGGATCCCCTTAGAATGACACCAGAAGCTTAGCCAATTGTTGAAGTCAATCATTTTGTCCTTGTACTGTGGTATCATTCTGGGTGATAGCAGGATGCTACTCAGGGCTAGAGTCATACCTGCCTGGGCTATAAGATTGGAGAGCTCCTCCACGTCTCTTTTCATGTAGTCCAGGGAGGTACATCTCACCAATATGGACAATGACAGAGTCATATTTGTACTTGTTATGGAGTGACCTGAGTGTGTGCATTATGTGGCGGATCCTGGCACCCGACAGGCAGCTGACACTAAACTTCTCCATGTTTAGCCTGGTGAGTGGAACATCAGTGTGTCTGACTATAGAGTCACCTATGACTAGAGTGTTGGGTACGTTGTTAAGCCTTATGGGCTGTGGTTGAGGGGCACACTGAGTTTGTGGGCTATGTGTCATTTGGGTTGTGTTGGCAGGTGAAGGTTGCTTGCATTTCTGCTTTGGAGGTCTCTGTTGCTTGAGCAGATTTTTATTGATAGCCTCTACGAATGTAGGTGTGTGTTTTGTGTTTCGATGTGTCTGTTTTGGTGGTGTAGGTTTTGAAGGACTATGTGATGAGTGTGGTGTGGTGAAAATGTTTACCTTCTCCCCTTGACTGTCTAGTCCAGTCTTGGATGAAGAGAGCTTTGCTTCCACTTTGGCTATATAAGTGCATCTCACTCAGGTTGTAGTGTTGGGTGGTAGGAGGGGAGGGTTGTCTGTGTACATGAGGCAATTTCTGAGTTGCCCCAAGATGCCCATATTCATCAGGTAGACAGGAGAGAGCATCGGGAGCTGATCCTTAGACATGCCTGGATAGGTGATTATTTATTAAGTACTAAAAACTGTTTTCCTCTAGACAAGTGAGGAAAGTTGAGTGCTGTAGTAATTTGTAGCTTATTTAGTGCTTACAACGAGTTCTGAACAAGTGCTGAGCTCAAAGAAACAAATTTGAGTGCTA
The DNA here is from genome assembly GCF_019279795.1 of Protopterus annectens. Taxonomy (NCBI): domain Eukaryota; kingdom Metazoa; phylum Chordata; order Ceratodontiformes; family Protopteridae; genus Protopterus; species Protopterus annectens. Next base: position 490,621,628 of record NC_056740.1, on the reverse strand, counting down.
AAACTAAAAAACTGGCTAGTTTTAAGGGAAAAGTTAAAGAGCAGACTTTATGGCACCGGGAATAGTTTAACCCTAGTTGAGCAGCGATGCATAAAGTGCATTTTTTTATATATAACAGTGCAAATGAGTAAACTGAATTAAACAAATTAACCAATTAACCAATAAAAAGCTAAAAACTGAGCCCCGTTCCAGCAGTCTTCAATCAGACAAGTTCTAACTGCACACTCCTGCCACTAGGGTGCAGGGAAACCTTCTCCAAAAAAAGATGGTCTGGATTAGTGCTCATGTTATACAACCAAAGCTATATTCAGCAGATCTGAATTTAGTCTATGCTACAGCTAACATGGTGTACCAATTTCAGAAAGAAACAGTTCAAATAAGCAGGCACAAAAAGCCTTTAACCAGAAACTCCCAGCTCAGAAGGGCAGAATCTACCCTCTCCTCCCACAAGAGTGCAGACTGCACCTTCTTAATGTAAAATAACTGGCCCGAAGCCCAAGTGCTTAAACCAGAACTAATACACTTTTAGAATAACAGACACTAAGCGTTCAATCAGCAACTCCCAAATCAGAAGGATGTAGACCCACAAACCTTTTTAATGTAAAACAACTGGTCTGAAACCCAAGTGCTTCAACCAAAGGCTTAGAATAACAGTTACAATTTAATCAGGCTACTAACAAGCAGTAATAAATGGGGAAGAATAAATACAATTCAGTACTTTTAAGAAGATGCAAAAGCAAAATAAAGTGCAAATTTTTTTTTTTTTTTTTTTTTTTTAGTAAAGTGCAAGAAGAGAGGAGGAAGGGGCAAAAGTAGAATTCAGAAAAATTCAAGGTTAAGAACCTAAGTGGGTTGGCCTTCTCAAATGTTCTCTCTGTATTAAGTAGAGTGAACACCAGACTGGGAGGGGTGTCCAGGATCAAATTTACAGTAGGGGCGGACAACTGCAAAGCCACCAACTACAACAACACTACAAGAATAGGGTGGGATGGAGGGGAAAAACAGTTTCAGGACAGATGAGAAATAGAAAACAATGCCAGAAAATACATAAAATCATCCAGTCAGACAAAATTAAGACAATGCAGAATTCTAAAAGGTTAAAATGCCAAGAAATATACTTATCAATCAGCGATATATTTCCAGATTGTTTGAGAATCACACACCAGCTAGACACCAGGAGTTTCCAACAGTATATGCAGGAATTTACAAACAGAAACTATTTTTAAATCAGCAAGCCTTGAAGCAATCAGATAACACAAAAGCTGTTAGACCAGTTTTATAAACTCCACCTCAGAAATAGGGGGTAAGCAGTTTCAGGGCAGATGAGAAACAGAAAACAATGCCAGAAAATATATAAAACCATTCAGTCAGGCAAAATTAAGACAATGCAGAACTCTAAAAGGTTAAAATGCCAAGAAATATACTTATCAATCAGCGATATATTCCAGATTGTTTGAGAATCACACACCAGCTAGACACCAGGAGTTTCCAACAGTTTTCACACAGCTATTATTGTGATTATGTAGTTTACTACAGAGATTATAAATAGTATATACTGGACTGGTATAAGATGTCAGCTTTAATACAAGTTTCTTTAAATATAAATGGTCTCAACAGTAGCAATAAGAGAGATAGCATTTGAAATTCATAAAACACAAGTGTCTTTTTTATTAGAAACCTTTTTATTGCAAGATTATATTAATAGATTAAACACAAATGAATATACAGTGCTAGCAAGTTCATTGGCAGGCAGTCCTGGAGGTGATTAGTGAGCCTAATTCAACTTCCTGAGTACCCCAAAATACTGCCTGCTTAAGTGATTTGCTCAAGATCACACAAGAGGAAAAAGAAAATCAATCCCTGTACCACAGGGCTTAGCTTGTTAGCGGTTCACAGCCTTAATCCTATTGGCCAACTGTCAGACCGTCTATTTCTAACGTTAATGAAAACAAAAGGGGTAGAGCAATTTCATGGCGAAATTATGTTACAATTCTGAGAGTTACTGACTTATACTGTGATGACAACGGTATGATATGTATGATTATTACTGGATATCGCAAAATAATTTTAACTATAGCAAATATGTACCGAATTCCAGGACTTAGAGCTAAACTCTCAAAGAAATATCTGAAAATGTTAATTTAGAACATGAAGAGAAATATAATAATGGCTGGAGATTTTCAATGTTTACTTAAAAACTTATACTAGTGCAACTAACTAAACTAGGATTTCGCCATCAGATAAGGCTTTAGTAAACTTCACTGACTAATTTAAGCGTATAAATGTTAATATTTCTTCTGAATCAAATTCTATGTTTTACTACATTCATTATTCGTACAGATTTGGTATGCAGTCAGTAATTGATAGGGGGTATTTCAAATGAGTTGGTTTCTGAAACAGAAAAGGTAATGGTGGTGACGTGTCCTTTATCAGATCACAATATGATTACTTCTACACTAATGATAAATCCACGAAAACTGGTTTTGTATGATACACTGCTATCTTATATAACAAAGTTAAAAGATTTTTTAAATAGTGGTTTATAAGAGAAATACAATAGTCCTTAGATTTCTGTAATATTGCTGAAGTGGGGCCAGATGAAAGCGTATTTATATAGCAAAGTCTTCACTTTATATTATAACAAGAGAAAGTGATAAGTTAAAGACTTATTGGAACTGCAAAAAAAGATAGACAAACTAAAGTTAAAACTACAAAAAGGAGAAAAGGACACATTTATTTATTTATTTTCTGACATAGTGCAGTTACCAGGTTCCTATCACGTAGTCAAACTTTTACAAGTTCAAACCACATATGGTCAAGACCATACGTTTGAATTTGCAAAAGTTTGAGCGTTTGAATGGATATTTCCATAAGCGGAGGTTTCCATTCACTTCAATGTGGTGTGATCTCGGAGTTGGTATATGTAAGTAGCGGTGGGGTGTGGGCCGCAGCCCCCCACATAGGGGGTGCAGGGGGGCTTGCCCCCCTGCTTACAACAAGTTATTGTTTTGTCCAGTGTGTATTTATTTTTTTTTACATACTCGAAGTTCTGTAACTTCGAACATAATGGTTCGACCATTAGGTGTTCTGAGTTACGGAACTTCAACTATGTAATATGGACCCCAGTGATCAATATTGACCAATTTCACGCTCAGCATAGGTGAAATACAAAATATTTCAGAAACAAAAATACAGAAATGTAAGCAATAACAGAACAGTTCAGACTAATTCCATAAAAAATACTGTGCATATACATTCCAGTGAACAAGCACAGTGCAAGGGTCTATATCATATATTAGAAATTCCAAAATATCGAACACCATAAGCTCGAACTTGAAATTTTGAAATACGATGACATGAAACACTCAGAATAGTGAATTTTTTCCCAGGGAAAAAATTTGCTGTTCCGAGAAACATACACACAACATAAGCGCACCAAAATAAATAAACCACAAACATACACTTAATAAAACCCTACTTCTAACCCTACACTAAACTGTACATACATTCCTATCTATCCACTAACCTTAACCTGCACCCTAACCCTAAGGTCCGTAACTATCTCACGCTTACCCTACGAAACTATACACAAACAAACTAATAAATATACACACATCCACTTAACAAAACCCTACTTCTAACCCTACACTAAACCGTACATACATTCCTACCTATCCACTTACCTTAACCCCCACCCTAGCCCTAAGGTCCGTAACTATCACACCACAGTGGAGGAAATAGCGAAGCCATGGAATGGCCTACCAAAATCTTGCCCTAGGTAAGAATTTGATGTTCTGGGGCTTCGCTATTTTCATCCTTCGATGTAGTTGGTTCGATATTATAACATTCGAAGTTTTACAGCTTTGATGTTATAATATACCCCAGTGCAATGTATACTCAAAGTGCAATATACAATACTTACATTAGTTTGTAAAGTGAGTCAATTGTAAGTGAATCTTGAGAGAGGAGAAGAAACTTGGAAAGGAGATAGGTTAGGTGATATGTATTTGGCCTGGATGAAGTGCTTTTTGAGTTGTATTTTGCATCTGGAATAAGTGCTGATTTCCTTAATGTCGATGGGGAGAGTTGCCTAAGAGTGGATGCCTGAGAGGAGAAACCATGTCCAGTGCTGTGGGGATTGTTTCTAGGGCTAATGAGAGTTGGTGCGACAGAGCATGTGCAGTGCTGTGGAGTTTGGTTCTGGGGGTAATGAGAGTTGGTGTGACAGAGCATGTGCAGTGCTGTGGAGTTTGGTTCTGGGGGTAATGAGAGTTGGTGTGACAGAGCATGTGCAGTGCTGTGGAGTTTGGTTCTGGGGGTAATGAGAGTTGGTGTGACAGAGCATGTGCAGTGCTGTGGAGTTTGGTACTAGGGGTAATGAGAGTTGGTGTGACAGAGCATGTGCAGTGCTGTGGGGTTTGGTTCTAAAGCTAATGAGAGTTGGTGTGAGAGAGCATGTGCAGTTTGGTTCTAGGGGTAATGAGAGATGGTGACAGAGCATGTGCAGTGCTCTGGGGTTTGGTTCTAGAGGTAATGAGAAATGGTGTGACAGAGCATGTGCAGTTCTGTGGAGTTTAGTTCTTGGGGTAATGAGAGTTGGTGTGACAGAGAGCGCAGTGCTGTGGGGTTTGGTTCTATAGGTTCATAGATTAGTACTAGGCTAACTGCCCTTGTGGGCCATTTTAAACCTAGCCAATTAACCCATGTGAGAATGAAACCCTGCACCTTATGTCTTTAAGGACAATATCTTAACCAGTATATAAGGGGTAATGAGAGTTGGTGTGGCTTGTGAGTAGTATTTCAGGTCGTATGAGGGTTTTTTGTGAAGTCTAGCTGCAAGGGGAGTAAATTTGTGAAGTTGGAGTAGTTTGTAGAGTTGGGGTCCTAAAAGTAAGTTAGATCTTCATTTTATGGGTAGCCATTTGGCTTTTTGTAGGGTGATGTAGTGATGCTTACAGAAGGTTGAGTTCTAATGAATTGGCAGATATTGTTAGAGATGGTTAGGAGTATGGCAGTGTTTTTCTTGTAAGCAGAAGCTAAAATTAAGAGCCCATATTCAAGATGAGAAAGGAGAACTCCTTTGCCAGTGGCTGCTCTGCCAGGTGGGGATAGAAAAGGGGAGATGGTTTTGGCCCAGAAGAGGAGGGAGTTTGTTTTGGCTCTCACTTTGTTTATGTGGGAATGGATGTTTAATGGTTGATCAAGCCATAGTCCTAGGTATTTTAAGGTGAAGGTTGTCCCTATGGAATGGTCGTGTAGGTCAAAGATAATTAATTTATTTTATTTATTTATGGAACATTTGTTAACTGGAAAAGTCCCACTTGGAACAAAGCCAATTTTCAGCAGAAGCCTGGGGAGAAATGCTCCAGATGCATGTCTTTGTAACATGGGAGGAAACCGGAGTACCCAGAGGAAACCCACACAAACATGGGGGGACATGCAGACTCCACACAGAAGGCACCCCACCCGAGAATCGAATAGGAGAACCTCTTACTGTGAGGTGACAATGCACCTAAAGAATCAGGTGCTTGGTAAATTTTCTGTGGAATTACAAAAAGCACAGTTTTGGTCTTGGTGGGATTGAAAAGTAGTTTATTGTTTATGAGCCATCGGTGGAGCTCATGTAAGTCTGACTGGAGCTGGCTTTGAATGTTGGTATAAGAGTGACCTGATTGGTAAATCACCATGTCATCAGCATAGAGGATAATTGGGAGATGGAGGAGGTCACAAGAAAGTTTGTTCATGAATATGGAGACAAGAGGTGGGCAAGAATGGGTCCCTGTGGTACACCTTAGGTAATAGGTGGAGATTCAGAATGGGCGCATCCAACTTTAACTCAGAATTGTTTGTCAGACATATTATCAGAAATGAAAAACTGAATGCAGCGTTTCAATAGATGCTATAATATAAGGTTTCCATTAGTTTAGAAAGAGTTAAACTAAATACTTATTGTCTAATTCATAAAGGATTATACAAGTTAGCTCATAGATCTAAAATGATGGCAAGACATAATTGCATCAACAATATCTCTATCCATGGAAGTTAGAGAAAATATACAGAAGCAGAAGAAAAAATTGACTCTTTTTAAAACACTTTGAGAAAATTAATGCACAGAATAGCTGTATAGAAAAAGAAATTGATACATTCCAAAATAAGAATATACAAAATACAAAACTATTTTTAGGGAAAATAAGGAACATTGAAAAATATATTTTTATAATACAAATAAAGGAAAATTAAAAAAGATGTTTCTATAATACAAATAAAGGTGCAGATTAAATGGTTGAAACAAGCTGAACCCCCTGGTAATAACAGCATGATTTCTGAACTGTATAAAATACTAAAAATATTCCAGTAAAGTTGCAAATGTTTTTAGTAATAAAGCAATGGTGCACAAGTGCAGCAGATCTACCAGGTCACTAAAAACCACCAAAAAGTCAGGCTTGTGGATACAAGTTCTCTCTTCTAACACATGATTAAAAACAACCAATCCTATCCTGAACTGTTTCAACTACATTTGTATCATATATAATTGCACACACTATATCAAACCAATATGTATAAAAGTATTATACTCTATATACAAATTACAAATTACAATTAATAGATGTAAAACTGCTACAAATAAGAAAACCACATATTTTTTTACTTGTATTTTGTATCAATTATAATTCACTGCTTAAATTTTTAAAACAGTGCTTACAGATGTGCTGTCATTTACCCTGGGAGGGTAGTAACATTTAGGGGGGACTTTAATAAAGCCTTCACAGAGTTATTTTCCATGTAGGCAAAGTGGCACAGTGCTTATATGGAAGAAAGCAGAAGTGTGATCCAGTAAAGGAGCTGACGGGAGTGCACGAGTTTGCGAACACGGAAGTGTCCGTGGCATGCAAATCACATCATAAGCAGCTGAAATGCATGCAAATGAGGCAGGTAGAGTGATCCAGCAAGTAGATAGACAGTCATACAGACCCCATTTTGGTGTCTTTTAATGTACACAGAAAAATTCCATGTACAAGATGTAAAAATGATACCAGGGGCTGTAAAAGTGTAGTTACAGTGGCAGAAACAGTATAGAGGGTGCAGATATCTGCAAAAGTAACCACTGTGTGTACAAAACCATAATTAAAATAATGTATTTTTTAATACCCTGGGTATGTTTGTAAGGCATGCCACAGTGCAGAAACATTCCGTTATGAAAAAAAAATAAAAAAAGTATTGTAAAAAGCAGAATTTGTGAGTATGTAACAGGAATGCATTAGAAGACCTTGTGTGGAGTATGTACAATGTAGGACTGCTGTGGTTGCTAACGACAGACAAGCCTGAATCTGTGTAGTTTCCAAGTTGTGTATGCAGATCTGTATGCAAATGAGCTGGGGTTACTGAATAGCACAAATGGGTACCCATATCCGCATATCCCTTTTATGTAAGCACCAAACCATGTTGGTGTCCACAGAAGCGGTAGCTGACATCAAAAGGAGGTGTGTTCACATTCTTTTAAGCTCATTAGAGTTCAGCAGTGCCTGTTTGCATGAGCACCACTCTGGTCAGCAGGGGGGGGGGATGTTTGATGACTGCTCAGCTTTGTTTACCTTCGGGGCATGTGTTTCAGTAGGTCTGAGCATGTTTGAGTGGTGCGCAGGAATGCTGAGTGTGACCTTCCAGAGGGGGGTGTCTACTGACTGCTAAGCTTTGTTTATCTCTGCTGCGGGGGTTTGCATGGCACGCTGCAGTGCTCAATAAGGAAGGCTGTCAAAAGCCAATGATATATTAATTACTGATGAGCCCTCTTTCACTTAACTAGGGACATTAAACCCCTTAATGACGTACTTGGTAGGTGGAATGAATCATAGCTAGCCAATCACACAGGGTACGCCTACAGCAGAGCACTATAAAGTATGCAGACACACTACATTCTGATTTCCCCCCATACTCTGCACCATTGGAGTACACACTTGGGAATTTTAACTGACAGAATGCTAGGGGCGGCTGCAGCTCTGCTACATCTGTATGTGCTAGATGCCGAGGTCTATGCAGCTGCTGCTGATGCTGACCACAGGTCTAGATTGAGAAGTATGCTGACCCCAGGTCTAGATTGAGAAGTATGCTGACCACAGGTCTAGATTGAGAAGTATGCTGACCATAGGTCTAGAGTGAGAAGGATAAGAGTAAATACAACTTAAACAAACTCTACAACAGAAGAAAGAAACTGTTGCAAAAAAGAGTAAAATCCCATGATTGGAGAAACTCCTTGGTCAGGCTCAGTAAGAAGCTGAGATTCCTCATAAAATCCTCCAAAGCTAGTTATGAAACAAAAATTGCCACTGATTCTAAAGACAACCACAAAGCATTCTATAGCTATGTCAATAATCTCAATGGCAACACTCAGATCTGCTCTGAGTTACAGCACAATGGCACTAAATATACAAAACCAACTGATATTGCCAACATCCTGGCAGATAGGTTCAGTGCTAACTTAACCCCCTGTCATCCCCTAAAGGGCCCATCTCTAGATCAGAAGAATGCAAAGTTCCTGTAATCACAGCTGCACAGGTAAAAAAACACATTATCCAAAGCCAAGAACACAGCATCCATGGGACCTGACAACATCCCAGGATGTATTCTACATGAACTACAGAACAAACTGGCACCCCTCCTAAGTACCATGTTCAATCATAGCTTCACCTCAGGCTATGTGCCCACTGAATGGCGCACAGCTACGGTTATCCCACACCACAAAGGGGGAGCCACCACAGACCCCAGGAACTACCGTCCCATTAGCCTAACGAACCTGGTCTGCAAGGCTATGGAACGTATCATCATTGGACTTATAAACAATGGCATTGGTAATCTCCAAACCCAGGACCCCACCCAGTTCGGTTTGTAAAAGGCAGGTCATATCTCCTAAACCTGATAGACTTCTTTGAAGCAGTCACCAAAGCCATAGATGAGGGTGAGGTGGTTCACACAGCCTATCTAGATCTCGCCAAGACTTTTGACACCATCCTCCACTCTGGAATTATAGATAAACTCACTAAACTAGGTATAAATCCCTATGTCACAAGATGGGTTGCCAACTGGCTCACTGACAGAACCCACACTGTGAAAGTAGCAGACTCCAAATCCGACTTCAGACCAGTGACAAGTGGAGTACCACAGGGTTCAGTCCTCGGTCGTCTCCTGTTTGGTATCTACTTCTCTGAAGTACAGGCTAACACAGAAGGTCTTTAGCTAACAAAGTTCGCAGATGACTACAAACTAGGAGCCATAATCAAAACTCCAAAAGATGTGGACATCCTACAAAAGGGCCTCGCTGAGACAGATGCCTGGTGTCAAAGCCATGGCCTCAAGCTTAATGCCAAAAAGTGCATTGTCATCCCTTTTGGTAAAAACTCTGTACTCATGAACTACCACATAGGTGGTAGTCTACTTAACACCGAAAGTGTTATAAGAGACCTTGGGCCACAGGTGGACAGTAGTCTCTCCCTTGATAATCTCATCGCCACAGTAGTCAGGAAATCCTTCTACTTGGCACACCTCATCACAAAAGGTTTCTCATCCAGGAAAAAAGAGGTTATTGTTCCCCTCTACTCATCACTCATTAGACCCATTATAGAGTACAATGCCCCTTTCGGTATGTACCTCACAAAACATCTACAACAACTGGAAAGGCCACAGAAATACCTCACAAAGAGGATTACTGGCCTCAAAGATGCCCTACGCAGACTGTCTCAAAAAACTGCAGCTTTACTCCGTCGCATATCACCTACTCAGAGGTGATCTCTGCCTAACACACAAAGCTATGTCAAACCCAGAGCTTTTAGACATGCTCCACTTAAAGAAATCCCAATCCCTATGAGCTACACGCTCTAGGGACCTAAACATTGTCACCACAATAAACTGAAGATGCTGGAGGGATAGATTCCTGTCCCAGAGACTTCCCATACTCTGGAACAAACTACCTATCTATATCAAACAAAGCTCCTCATTAGCACTCTTCAAGAAAAATCTTGATGATTGGATGGGAGATAGGAAATTCACCCCGGGGATTACTTCTGTGGCTTTGCTCGACAGTGGCACTGGAAAATAATTTTCTTGGGTGGCGAAAGCCAGGGTAACTTTTGGCTAGGCTTATATAGGCCCTAGGGCCAATAGCCTAGTACCTACCTATGAAAATAATAAAATACCACCAAGACCACCGATCCAAGAAGTAAGCGAATTTAATGAAACACTTAGTGCCTTGGCTTGCACAGCCTTCCAAGAGTAAAAACACTACAAAATACTGTTGCTTGTATACAGCATATTGCACAAAGCAATTAATAAATTAAGCATACAATTCAAATCACATACTTCTAATTACATTCTTTGTTGAGTCGCTGAGGCTCCAAAGTACCATACTTTAAAATCAGCAGGGTATTTTTTTTTAAAGTTTGTTATTTAAAGACACACATTCACCTATGCCAACTTGCAATTTTTCTGATTTTGAAAGTAGTGATGAGGATTCTTTTTATTCATGCCTATCATCTCAGGAAGATTTGTTTGAGGATGATTCCAATGCCTATTGCCAACTGAATACTGGTGCTGTCTCTGTTAAAAGCTTTTTTATTCCACCTTTTCTAAATAACATCCCGCAAGGATTTTTTGCTACTCTTCATTTTGAGGTTGAAAAAAATGTCCTGGTCCTGTATAGAGAATACGTCTAACAGGTTTTAATCTAACTAAGTAGCAGTGGTTAGTCCTATTGGAATTTGGTGATGATAGAAGATGGGTGGTTAAACCATCTTACAAGGGCATCTAGACAGTAATCATGCACTTCACACAGTACTTAGAGACATGTTATAAACATTTGAATAATGTGGAAATTTATAGAAAATGTGATGTTTCTGATGCTATTGAGCAGTACCAACTTTTGTTAGACAAAGGCCTAAGGCTGGGGTATTTCACCTCTAAGGATGTGGAAAAGAAGTTTGGAGTGGAAAACTGCTCCATGGCAGTTTTTTACTGCCTACCCAAAACACACAAAGGTTTAACTAACCTCAGTGGCTGACCTATAGTGTCTGCACAGAGGTATGTTTTGAAGAATATAAGTGTGTTGTTACATGAACATCTTAAGAAAAATGTTATGAGTACAGCCTCTTATATCAGGAACAGCCAGGATTTTTTGAACAAAATAAAGGGTAAAGATTGGAATATGGACATGTTTTGGCTCTGACTGGATGTCAAATGTCTATATACTAATATTAAGCATAAAATATGGATTCAGGCCTTGTTCCATTTTGGGGGGACTCTCCTATGTCTCATTTTCTGATATATTTAGTTATGTTCTGTTTAAAAAATATTTTTTTATGTTCAATGGAGACATTTTCCAGCAATTTCAGTGCACTGCCATGGGGGCGGTGTTCGCCCCCATGTATGCCAATTTAGTCATGGCTAAACTCAAAGATTACTTTATTTATAGGCATAATTTTTTCAAATCAAAAGTTATTTTATATTTTAGATTTATTGAAGATCTTATTTTTTTATGTCAAGGAAGCCAGACTGAGGCCCTTGGGCTTATTAATGACCTACAATCTAATACTGTGGGCTTAAGCTTTGATGGTATACAGCTTGGCCCCCAAGTGAAGTTTTTGGATATAATGTTAGATGGATTTACTACTAGTCTCCATAAGAAATTTGAACATAGAAATGTATTTTTACATGGGAACAGTTGTCACCCCAAACATCTGGTCAAGGTACTGCCCTATAATGAATTCTTACAAATTCATAGGCTATGTTAGGTTATGTTATCACTGGCTGTGTAGCCCATGATAGCAGTGGGGGTAGTTTCACCTCATCACTGATATTCTGGCCTGCCTTATATAAGTGGTACATTTTGAGTTATCTCTGGTTAATATCTGAGCTTTGGCCGGCTAACATCTCCCTGAAATCAACTGGATGTACAAGTGAATTTAAGTACAGTTTTATCTGCTCTTTTTCATGTAGTAATTTATTTACTGCAGTGGTGGTGCTGCGGTAGTGTTGTCGCCTCACAGTAAGATGTTGTCCTGTTCGATTCTCAGCTAGAGCATCTTCTGTGTGGAGATGCGTGAATGGGCGTACCTTCGTTGAAGGTTGTGCGTCAGAGCTGGCAACTCGGCACGTAAAAATCTACTGCCAATCATTAGCGGACCGGAGTTCCGCTGTGGCGACCCCTAACCGAAAAGCCGAAAGACACAACAACTGTATTTAAATTTATTTATTTGTGTTTTTCACTGAATATTAACTCAACTGACGTTGTGGCTGTCTCTCTACAGAGTACTTGTTAGAATTTCTGTGTAGCCTTGATAGCAGTGGGGATAGTTTCACCTCATCACTGATATTCTGTCCTGCCTTATATAAGTGGTACATTTTGAGTTATCTCTGCTTATTATCTGAGCTTTGGCCGTCTAACATCTACTTGAAATCAACTGGATGTATAGGTGAACTTAAGTACACTTTTATCTGCTCTTTTTCATATAGTACTGTATTTAATTTATTTATTTGTGCTTTTCACTGATTATTAACTCAACTGAAGTTGTGGCTGTCTCTCTACAGAGTACTTGTTAGAATTTCTGTGTAGCCTTGATAGCAGTGGGGGTAGTTTCACCTCATCACTGATATTCTGTCCTGCCTGATATATGTAGTACATTTTGCATGATCTCTGCTTAATATCTGTACCTTGGCCATCTAACATCTCCTTGAAATCAACTGGATGTGTAAGTGAATTTAAGTACACTTTTATCTGCTCTTTTTCATATAGTACTGTATTTAATTTATTTATTTGTGTTTTTCACTGAATATTAATTCAAATGAAGTTGTGGCTGTCTCTCTACAGAGTACTTGATAGAATTTCTGTGTAGCCATTGATAGCAGTGGGGGTAGTTTCACCTCATCACTGATATTCTGTCCTGCCTGATATAAGTAGTACATTTTGCATTATCTCTGCTTAATATCTGTACCTTGGCCATCTAACATCTCCTTGAAATCAACTGGATGTGTAAGTGAATTTAAGTACACTTTTATCTGCTCTTTTTCATATAGTACTGTATTTAATTTATTTATTTGTGTTTTTCACTGAATATTAACTCAAATAAAGTTGTGGCTGTCTCTCTACAGTTAGTTCTCCACCCACCCTCCCTGTTCTTGTTTTGGTGTTAATGTTGGTGGCTTTGAAACTGCCTGGCCCTCTTGTAGATTTGTATTTGGATACTCCTTCTGGGCCCATCTCATTTGCTCACTCAACTGAGTGCAGTGAGATCATATTCTGATTTCAGGCACTCCTACTGTGTACAAAGATAGCATTTGGGAAGGACAAACCCTGTAACCTCTTAATCCTTCTCTGTTCCCTCCCTCAAAAAAAAAAAAAAAAAAAAGTATATATATATATATATATATATATATATATATATATATATATATATATATATATATATATACATATATATGTATGTGTATATATATATATATATATATATATATATATATATATATATATATGAAACAGCAAAAAACAAAGGCTATGGTGTAGGTAAACCCGTCCTCCAAAATATCCATCATACAGTAGCAGAAACAAGGGAGGCAACAGAAATCAGCAGTAAAGTTTAAAGATTTTAATCTGAAAATAAACAGTGAGCGCTTTCGCAGCCAGAGCTACTTCATCAAGCAACTCTGGCTGCGAAAGCGCTCACTTTTTGTTTTGGGATTAAAATCTCTAAACTTTACTGCTGTGTTCCATTGCCTCCCTTGTTTCTGCTACTGTAATATTGATATATATATATATATTTTTGCAGCTGCTCTTACTGCATGCTGTTATCTTTTCAGTCGCTCTTACTCTGCACTTATTACTGCTTGTTAGTAGCCTTCTAATTTACTGCCTTCTGCACTTCTTTTTTAGTCATTTGTTAATTTAATTGCATTTATTTGAACTTTTTTGCCATAGTGTTGCTAAACACTTGGGTGTGCTGGCCTGCACTGCAATTTGAATTGTATTTGCTGCTGTTTTAGCTGCTTTTCAGTAAAAAAAAAAAATTCTAAGCTTGTTTCCTGCCTTTCCTATAACTAGTCAAGTCCAGATACAGTCTTGCTGTATCCAGGACTGTTGGTAAGTTTCTCAGCCCCCCCAAGCCTTTCTGTGTTGCAGGGAAGCCTTCTAGCTTATCAGTGGGAGTGGTAAGCACTAGGTAGCCTATCTACCACAGGAAGAGGGGGGTTGGTCCTGAAATTGTAGTTCATTGGCCGTTTGGGCAGTTTTTCCATCTCTTTCTACTTTCTGGTTAAAAGCCTGTTTTGTGTTTGGTCTCCGCCTTTCCTATAACTAGTGTAGTTCAGGTACATATTTGCTGTATCCAGGACTCTTTGTAAGCTACTGAGCCCCCCAAGCATTTCTATGTTGGAGGGAAGCCTTCTAGCTTATCAGTGGGAGTGGTACGCATCAGGTAGCCTATCTACCACAAGAGGGGTGTTCCCTGGCCCAGAAATTGTAGCTATTGGCTGTTTGAGCAGTTTTTTCCCATCTCTTTCAACTTTCTGGTTTGAAAGCCACACTTGCGCCTGTTTCCTGCCTTTCCTATAACTAGCCTAGTCTGGTTACAGAGTTGCTGTATCCAGGATTGTTAGTAAGCTTCTGACCCCCCAAGCCTTTCTGTGTTGGAGAGAAGCCTTCTAGCTAATCTGTGGCAGTGGTAAGCACTTGGTAGCCTATCCTCCATGGGAAGAATGAGTTTTGGCTCAGAGATTGTAGTTTATTTGGCCATTTGGGCAGTTTTCCATCTTTTTCAACCTGCTGGCTTAAGAGCCTGCATTTGTACTTGTTCCCCACCTTTCCTGTAACTAGTCTAGTCCAGGTACGGATTTGCTGTATCCAGGACTCTTTGTATGCTTCTGAGCCCCCCAAGCCTTTCTGTGTTGGAGGGAAGCCTTCTAGCTTATCAGTGGGAGTGGGAGTGGTAAGCATTAGGTAGCCTATCTACCACAAGAGGAGTGGTTCCTGACCCAGAAATTGTAGTTATTGGCCATTTGGGCAGTTTTCTTCCATCTCTTTCAACATTCTGGTTTAAAAGCCACACTTGCACTTGTTTCCCACCTTTCCTGTAACTAGCCTAGTCCAGATACAGAGTTGCTGTATCCAGGACCGCTGATAAGCTTCTGAGCCCCGCAAGCCTTTCTGTGTTGGAGGAAAGCCTTCTAGCTTATCAGTGGGAGTGGTAAGCACTAGGTAGCCTGTCTACCATGAGAGGTGAGGTTCTTGGCCAAGTAATTGTAGTTTACTGACCATTTGGACAGTTTGTCCGTCTCTTTCAACTTTCTGGTTTAAAAGACCACATCTGCGCTTGTTTCCCATCTTTCCTGGAACTTACCTACTGGGTAGCACTAGAAAGCCTTAGACTGATACAAGCCTACTGGCTTACTGGCATGACTTGCACCAAACTAGGGGCTATAATTGACTCTCCGGCTGACACAGACATCCTCCAAAAGGGTCTCACTGAGACGGATACCTGGTGTCAATATCATGGCCTCAAGCTAAATGCCCAAAAGTGCATAGTCATCCCCTTTGGAAAAAACAAAGTGCCCACAAACTACCACATAGGTGGTAGCAACCTAAATACGAAAGACATAATAAGCGATCTGGGGACCCAAGTAGATAGTAATCTCACCTTTGATAATCACATTACCAAAGTGGTTAGAAAATCCTTCTACGTGGCCCACCTAATCACAAAAGGATTTGCATCCAGATCAAAAGAGGTCATTGTGCCCCTCTAGTCATCACTCATCAGACCCATCATAGAGTACAATGCCCCATTTCGGATGTACCATACAAGACACCTGCAACAGCTGGAAAGACCACAGAATTACCTCACCAAGAGGATCACTTGCCTCAAACAGATGCCCTATGCAGCTCGACTGAAGAAACTCCAGTTGTACTCGGTTGCATACCGCCTACTCAGAGGTGATCTCTGCCTGACATACAAGGCCATGTCCAACACAAAATTGATGGACATGCTCCACCTAAAGAAAACCTTATCCCCTCGAGCCACACGCTCTAGGGATACCTCACCACAACAATAAATAGGACGTGCTGGAGGGATAAATTCCTGTCCCAGAGATTTCCCATGCTTTGGAACAAGATCCCAATCTACATTAGGCAGAGCTCCTCACTAACACACTTCAAAAGAAACCTTGACAAGTGGGTGGGAAACAGAAAGTTTACTTCGGGGATCACTTCAGTGGCTCTGCTGGACAGAGGCACAGGGAACCAATCTAAGGGGGCGGCGAAAGCCAACACATTCTGGCTAGGCTTATAAATGCCTTCAGGCAGATAGCCTAGTACCAACCTATGAACCTAAGCCTTCTAGCTTAGAAGAGAGACTTTGGAGTGATTAAGTATAAGTTTTCTGTACTTTCTTGCTGTACTTAACTGTTTTCCACCTAAACGCAGATTTTTCCAGGGTTTATTGTGATTTAAAAGCTTGTTTTTTTCACATATTGTACTTATTTGACTGCCTGCACTTTTAAAAAATTGTTTTTTGTTTAAATAATTTGTTTAACTGTTGTAGGCTACACATTAAGGTGCAATAGCCTTTTCTAATTGTTTGTATTCATTTAAAGCTGTTTTAAGTGTATTTTTTACTGTTTTTGCCTTATCTTTTAAAAAAAAAAAAACCCCAAAAAAAACAAAAATAATTCCTCGTTTCCAGCCTTTCTAAGCTAGTATAGTCCAGTTTTCAGGATAGTGCTGAATTCAGGGCTATGATACTAGTTTCTGAGTTGCCCATACCTTACTTGGATAGAAGGAAGTTTCTCTGTTCACCTGTGAGAGAGGAGAGCTTTGAGCAACCTATCTGTCCCTGGAGGAGTGGTTCCAGCCCAGAAGTTAGTAGTTTATTGGTCATTTTGGGCTAATTTCTATCTCTTTCATTTCCCTACTATAAAAACTGCGTTTGCACAGTTTTGCACACCAGGCAGCGCCGGTTAGCTATGGTTAAATTATTCCTGGCTCCACTAAGTCTCCTCTTCAGTTTTTCCCTTGAAACTAGTCTAACTCTCAACCTCAGCACTCAAAAAGCACCCTACAGCCCAGCACTTGCTCAGACCTAATAGCAAGCACTAATATACCCGGACACTGATTGGCCAGCAGGGCAAGGCTCTTTATTCACCCCTCACCAACCAAGTGACTAAGCAGCTCACCCTACTATTCAGACATGACCAGAGGACAATTTCAGGTGTACTCTCCAGTCCAGCTAGTGAATCTGGGTATCCTGAGGCAATGTTACAACTGCCTCATGTACACAGACAACCAACTCCTCCTACCACAAAACAGTAACATATGCGAGAGATGCAATTATACAGCCAAACTGGAAGCTAAGCTGTCTCCACCCAAGACTGGAACAGACAGTCAAGAGAAGGTTAACACTTGCAGCACACCATCAACCACACAGAGACCTACAAAAACAGCACTGGCAAAAAAATACACATAAATAAACAAAATCATACTCTGAGGCTCTAAATAAAAACCTGCAAAAGCATCAGAGACCTCCAAAGCAGACACCCAAACAACCTGCACCTCCCATCACAAGCCAGACAACACATAAAACACAAAATCATTGTGCCGCACAATCACAGCCCTTAAGGCAAAAATACATACCTAACACACTAGTAATAGGTGACTCTATAGTCAGGCACACTGACGTCCCACTCACTAGGCTGGACAAGCAGAAGGTTGCTGTTAGCTGCCTGTCGGGAGCCAGAATCTGCCACATAACACAAGCACTCAGGTCACTCCAGAACAAGTACAAATATGACTCTGTCATTGTTCATGTTGGTGTGAATGACCTGAGATGTACCTCCCTGGACTACATGAAAAGAGACATGGAAGAGCTCTCTGATCATGTATCCCAGGCTGGTATGACCCTGACCCTGACTAGCATCCTGCCCTCACCAAGAATGATACCTCAGTATAAAGAAAAAAATATCAATTTCAACAATTGGCTAAGCTTCTGGTGTCATTCAAAGGGGATCCAGTGTCTGTCAGCTTGGGACGACATGCTCAACAAGCCGCATTGCTTCACAAGAGACTGCTTGCACCTGTCACCCCTAGGCCTTCGAATACTGTCCAAGGCTCTTGCTGCCCCCATAGTGCCTTTTTTAGGCAAGGCTCAAAAGTCAAACCCACCTCTGTAAACAGCACAATTAACAAAAAACTGAGGGTTATGCCACTCAACACCAGGAGTTTAAATCTCAAAATGCACGCGCTCGAAGCACTCCTCAGTATGGAGAACGTTGACATCTGTGCAGCAACTGAAACCTGGTTCAAGGCTCCAGAGAGCACCCCAGCACTACTGGGCTACAACTCATACCACATGTTTCGGCCACAGAACACTGGCCGAAACACAAAAAGAGGGGGTGTATCCATATTCATCAAGGATACCTACACCTCCAGATTAGTGGTGCAGCATGATACCTCTGAGATCATCCATGTGCAATTAACATTGAGCAAATCTGCAATGCAAATTGTGGCCTGCTACAGATCCTCCTCCATGACCCAGGACCACCACTCCACCTTTCTGGAGACACTGGGAAACATGAATGTCCTACCGAACACCCTGATAATGGGTGATTTCAATTACTCTACCATTCATTGGGAAAACTACTCGAGTACAAACTCCCAGGCCAAGTGCTTCCTGGAATTCATCAACTCAAATGCCCTGGATCAGCTGGTAAACTCCTCTACCAGAGGTGAAAACGTATTGGACCTGGTCATCACCAACATGGGCTACAGGTGTTCCACACCAGAGGTCAACCTGTCACTGGTTAGATCAGACCATAAACTAATCACTCTTGATGTCCACACCCCACCACCACCCCCAACTAAGGAAACCACAGTAAAAAACTTTTCTAAAGCAAACTTCACCTTACTTAAGACAGAGGTGGTAAGTTTTACAGCCCCCACGCTAAAGGATAACGCTGCCCAGGATGCAGAAACCTTTACAAATGCACTCTATGAGCACCTACAAGGATGCATGGATCATTCCATCCCTAGAAAAACCAAGACTCACTCACCTAACAGAAGGAAACCAGTTTGGTGGACCCCTGCCATAAACAGGCTATACAATAGAAGGAGGAAACTAGTTCAGAAAAAAAGCAAAACTCAAGAAGAAAAAACATCCCTTATCAGTATCAGTAAGAAACTAAGGTCCCTCATGAAGTCATCCAAGGCTAACTTCGAAAGAAAAATAGCCAAGGATTCAAAAGATAACCACAAAGCCTTCTTTAGCTATGTTAAGAATCTAAGTGGCAACTCACAAATATGCACTGAACTAGTGCAAAATAGCACAAAATATACTGAACCTACTGATATTGCCAACATCCTGGCAGATAGATTCAGTGCAAACTTCACCTCCCTCTCATCTCCAAAAGGGCCCACAACAATACTGGGAAAGTGTAGTGTCCCAAAAATCACAGACGCACAGGTGAAAACAGCCCTTTCAAAAGCTAAAAATAGATGGTGTCCCAGGCTGCATCTTGCACAAACTACAGAATGAACTAACCCCCCACCTAAACACGCTGTTCAACCTCAGCCTCTCCACAGGCTACGTGCCCATAGAATGGTGCATAGCAATGGTTATTCCTCTTCACAAAGGAGGGGCCACAACGGACCCTGGTAACTATCACCCCATACGCCTGACTAGCCTGGTCTGCAAGGCTATGGAGCGCATCATCATGGAACTCATTAACAAAGACATTGGGAACCTCCAAACACTTGACCCGACCCAGTTCAGCTTTGTTAAGGGCAGATCATGCCTACTAAACCTGGTTGACTTCTTCGAGACAGTCACCAAGGACACAGACTAGGGAAAGGTGGTTCACACAGCCTACTTTGACCTAGCCAAGGCTTTTGACACCATTCCCCACTCGGGTATTACAGAAAAACTCACCAGCCTGAACATAAACCCCTACATCACGAGATGGGTTGCCAACTGGCTTACAGACAGAACTCAAGCGGTAAGAATAGCGGGCTCCAGGTCCGACTCTAAACCTGTCACAAGTGGTGTCCCGCAAGGCTCGGTCCTGGGACCCCTACTGTTCAGCATATACTTCTCAGAAGTACAGGCAAACACAGGAAGACTATGGATAACCAAGTTCACCGATGACTGCAAACTGGGAGCCATAATTGACTCTCCGGCTGACACGGACATTCTCCAAAAGGGCCTTACTGAGACGGACACCTGGTGTCAAAGTCATGGCCTCAAGCTAAATGCCAAAAAATGCATAGTCATCACGTTTGGGAGAAACAAAACACCCACGAATTACCACACTGGTGGCAGCCCCCTTAATACAGAAGAGGTAATAAGAGATCTGGGGACCCAGGTAGATAGTAATCTCTCCTTTGACAATCATATTGCCAAAGTAGTTAGGAAATCCTTCTATGTGGCCCAACTAATTACTAAAGGGTTCGCATCTAGAAATAAAGAGGTTATAGTGCCCCTCTACTCATCACTCATTAGACTCATCATAGAGTACAATGTCCCATTTCAGATGTACCTCACAAGACACTTCCAATAGCTGGAAAGACCACAAAAGTACCTCACCAAGAGGATTACTGGCCTCAAACATATGTCCTATGCAGCCCGACTGAGAAAACTCCGGTTGTACTCAGTGGCATATTGCTTACTCAGAGGTGATCTCTGCCTGACTTACAAAGCCATGTCTAAATCAGAATTGATGGACATGTTCCACCTAAAGAAATCCAAGTCACTGCGAGCCACGCACTCTAGTGAGCTAAACCTTGCCACAACAATAAATAGAACATGCTGGGGGGATAGATTCCTGTCACAGAGACTCCCCATGCTTTGGAACAAAATTCCAAACTACATTAGGTAGAGCCCCTCACTAACACTCTTCAAGAGAAACCTTGACGAGTGGATGGGTAACAGAAAATACACCTCTGGGATCACTTCATTGGCTCTGTTTGACAGAGGATCAGTTAATTAATCAATGGGGTGGTGAAAGCTGACACCCTCTGGCTAGGCTTATAAATGCCCTCGGGAAGATAGCCTAGTACCTACCTATGAACCTATGTAGCCTTGATATGAGCTTTGATTTAGAGATAGCTGAAGCAGAAAAAAATGTTTATTAAAAGAGGCTATGATGTCCAGCTGGTCAGGGAAGCTAAACAGAAAATTATGGACATGAGGTATTCTGTTAACTCTCGGGGAGATTCTCATTATGTCCGTGCTAGTGGAAAATATGTTTGTATTGGTGGAAATAAATCCACCAATACAGCTGTGAACAATGGAGAGCAGAAGAAAGTTTTCTTAGTGACAACCTATAATGTTATAACTGAGGAAATAGTTAAAAAAGCAAGTAGCTTGTGGCCAGTGCTTCTAAGGGATAACATTTTGAATTCTATACTCTTGGAAGGCTGTGCAAGCCGAGGCACTAAGTGTTTAATTAAATTTGCTTACTTCTTGGATCGGTGGTCTTGGTAGTATTTTATTATGAGAAGGATAAGAGTGTTCAGGCCCAGGGTAACCTACCAGGAACTACATGAGCTGGAGATTGTAGAGCACTACAGGGTGGACAATGAAATACTACAACAACTCAGTGAGCTCTGCCACCCTCGACTCAGACCCAGAGCCAACACAGGGAAACCCATCCCAGTGGAAACAAAGGTATGTGTAGCCCTTAGGATACTAGCTACAGGGACTTTCCAAAGACCAACTGGGGATATGATGGAGGTCTCATAGGCATCTGCATCCAGGGTACTCCACCAGTTCCTCTATGCCATGCTACCATATGTCATTGAGCACATTCATCTTCCCCACACCCCTAAGGAGAGTACCAGCAGCAACTACCATATAGCACACTACCTTGAGGTACTGGGTGCCATAGACTGCACTAATGTTCACATCAAGGCACCAGACAGTGAACAGAGTAGAATCTATGTCAACCGCAAGGGGTATCACTCCATCAACTGCCAGGTCATGGGCAATGCCCAGGGAATTATCATGAATGTCTGCTGGCAGCCCTAGCAGTTATCATGACTCCCATATCTGGCATGCATCACAGCTGTACCAGATATTTGCTATGGAGGACATCCCACATAGCCATTTACTTGGGGATGCCGGCTATGCACTGGAACCGTGGATGATGACACCCATCAGAAATGCACACACACCCACAGAAGAATACCATAATGAGGCACACACACAAACCAGGAACATCCTAGACTGTGTGTTTGGGCTGCTGAAGTCATGGTTCCAGTGCCTAGATATAGCTGGTGGAGCCTTGCAGTACTCCTCAGCCACATGTGCACACATGTTCACAGTGTGTGTTACACAATCTGATCCTGTGGATACAGCTGCAGCAGGATCAGCAAAGGGAAGGGATACACAGCCCCCCACCAGTGCCTAGGTTAGCACAGCTGCAGCAACAGGGGGATCAGTGGAGGAACTCCCTGAGGCTGTCCCTGTAGGCAAAAGTAGGCATATCCAATATCCTCTGGCCTTTACCAAGAGACAATGCATAGCACATGCACTGACAACCTAGGGGCTTAGGGACTGACACCGTACTCTGACTCTCATAAATATCAATAAAAATTATGCCAGCCAGGCCACACAACCTGTACCTCACCATGTATTGTCTGTGGACTGCCTGCATCAGACAGAGTCAGCCCCAAACTATAGTTGTGTCAACTGCTGCATTCGCAAGGTAAGTCACTCTCCTGTATACCACTTGTAAGGGGTACTACAATATGGTAGCATATGTATGGACCTGACCCATGTATGCAAGGGAATATAGTGGGCTATATGTAGTGTGCTACTAGGCTATTTTCAGAGATCTATAGTGGGATACTGGCTACTTGTACAGGTCTAACAGCCACTTGTAAGAACAGGCACTCTGCTCACTAGTATGTGCCCCGTAATAGCCACTAGGCCACATGGCTGAAAACTCCACTACAGTTGCCCAGGGAGATGCCAAACAGTGGGATCACAGGACAGTTGCATGACTGTCTATGTCAGCAAAGCATAGGCTGGTCGACCCCACCCCATATACATCATGGTTGTCATACAACTGCTGTAACAGTAAGTTTGCAATGATAAACCAGCAGACCAGACAATTCCTCTATCTTGCTGATAGTGTGAGGGCGGAAACCTCTCCGTCTGGTGGCCAGTGTGGCTCAGTGGGCCAGGAACAGTAGCATGTGTGATGGTGCTGAAGGTTCAAATCTGGCAGCAAGCAACATATTTTCCATGTGAGGTACTGTCATAACCCCTCAATCTGTTAGTGCAAAAATGCTGGACAAAGCCAGAGTGAATGGGGGCACAAAGGGCCATACCTATAGACAGACATTATACACGCTTTGAGTAACCTAGCAGGTGGCTAGTAAAACAGCAGATTGCAGCAGGTCAGATTAGATGCATGATGTAAAGGTTATCACTTAAATGCATCAGTAGGTACAACAAGTCAGTGACCACTGTTTACAGTGCAGCACCTGGAAACCACAAATGTATGAGGAACACAGCAGATATATGGGAAGAAATGCTGGACATTCTGCAAAAACATGTACAGGGAGAGGTATGCAGACTGTCACCCTGTGTGCGGTGTTTCACCATGTACCTCAGTCACTTAATATCTCTCAACCTCTTATAGCAGGAAGTCTGGCCAAATAAAGTGAATAAAAGTGGGACCAAGGACCACAACTTAGGACAGGTTTTAGATCTTTTCTCCTACAAATGTAGAATGTGGATAGAATAACAGGTCCTGCATTCACATGACTCTCCTGCTGTGCATGGAGTCTGAAAGTCAAATATCTGTCATTACTTACTTCAGTCCTGATTGATTAGCCACTATTTTGCCAGAAAACAATAATGTTATGTGAAACAGGCCAAAAGTATGCAGCAAGAGTCTTAACACTCTGTGTAGCTCTCTACAGTTCTGAAGTTTGTGCCACATATTAAGTTAAGCAAACAGCATGGGAATGCCTTGGACAACATCAGGCAACTGCAGTACTGTGGTAACAGGTGCACCAAATAATCCCAGGCTGGAGTACATGTAGCTCTGGCCTGGAGTCACCTTGTAAGTACTGACAATCACATTGGGCATGCTCCTACACTTAGCTAACTTGGGCCCAAGTCTGTTGCCTCTACCACACAAAGACCTGCTATGTAGAAATATGTTCATAGGTTCATAGGTGTGTGTGCTAGGCTAATGGCCCTGGAGCCTTTACAAGCCTAGACCTGGCATTGTGCCGCCCAACGTTAGTTCCCAGTGCCTCTATCAAGTACAGTCACTGGAGTGATCCCTGGGGTGAACTTTCTATTTCCCATCCACTCATAAAGATTTCTTTTGAAGAGGGCTAGTGAGGTGTTCTGCTTGACATGTATGGGAAGCCTATTCCAGAGCATGGGCAGTCTCTGAGTTATAAACCTGTCCCTCCAGCATATTCTGTTGATTGTGGTAATGAGATTTAGGTCTCTGGAGCACGTGGTGTGGAAGGACTTTGACTTTTTTAGATGTAGCATTTCTAACAGAGCTGGGTCAGATGTGGCTTTGTAAGTTAAGCAGAGATCACGTCTTAGTATTAGTAGACAATATGAGACAGAGAATCGTTGGTGTTTCTTGAGTCTGTGTTTAAGGCCTAGGATCCTCTTAGTGAGGTACTTTTGTGGCCTTTCCAGCTGTTGCATGTGTCCAGTGAGGTACTTGCCAAATGGGGCATTATACTCGATGACTGATCTAATGAGGGAAGAGTAGAGAGAGAGATGATGACCTCTTTCTTCCTGGATGCAAACCCTTGATGATAAAATGTGCCACATAGAAGGACTTTCTGACCACAGTGGCAATGTGGTATTTAACAGAGAGGTTGCTGTTAACCTGTGTCCCAAGATCTCTTGCACCACCTTTAGTATTCAGTGGGCTCCCATCGATGTGGTAACTAGTGGGAATTGAGTTTTTCCCAAAGGGGATGACGACAATTTTTTTGGCATTAACTTAAAGCCATGGTTTTGACTCCAGTTATTGGTATCAGTGAGGCCTTTCTGTAGGATGTCTACATCACTTGGGGAGTTAATAATGGCTCCCAGCTTGCAGTCATCTGTGTACTTGGTCAGCCAGACTCCCTCTGTGTTGGCCTGGACTTCTAGGAAATAGATGCCAAACAGGAGAGGACCCAGGACTGATCCCTGTGAGACTCCACTCGTGACTGGTCAGCAGTCTGACTTGGAGTCCGCTACTTTCACACTATGGGTTCTATCTCTGAGCCAATTTGCAACCCACCTAGTGATATAGGGGTTGATGTCTAGTTTGGTGAGATTATCAATAATTCCTGAGTGGGGAATAGTATCAAAGGCCTTGGCCAGATCGAGATATGCTGTATGATCTGCCTTGCCCTCATCCACAGTTCTGGTGACTGACTCAAAGAAGCCAACCAGGTTGAGCAGGCATAATCTACCTTTCACAAAACCCAATTGCGTGGGATCTAGAGTTTGGAGATTCCCTATATCCTTGTTAATTAGGTCCATGATGATATGCTCCAAAGTCTTACATATCAGACTCGTCAGGCTAATGGAGCAATAATTTCCAGGGTCTGTAGACACTCCCCCTTTATGGAGAGGGATGACTGTAGCAGTGTGCCATTTGGTAGGGACAAAGCCTGAGGTGAGGCTGTGACTGAACAGGGCACACAGATGCGGTGCCAGTTCACTTTATAGTTCATGTAGAACACATCCAGGGATATAGTCGGGTCCCATGGAAGTTGTATTCTTGGTCTTGGACAATGCAGCTTTAACCTGTTCTGCAGTAATGCTGGGTGCCTTACATTCCTCCAGTATTGTGATTGGTCCTTTGGGGGGGATAGAGGGGTAAAGTTGGCACTGAATCTGTTGGCCAGTATGTTGGCAATATCTGTTGACTCTGTATAGGACGTACCATTGTGCAGTAACTCAGAGCAAACCTGGGTATTGCTGTGGAAATTCGTGATATAACTATAGGTTGTTTTTAGTGTCTGTCACAATTCTGCCTTCATAGCTGGCTTTAGAGGTTTTGAAGAGGGATCTCAACTTTTTGTTGAGGCAAATAAGGGAGTTTTTCCAGTCTTGGGACTTCACCTTTTTCTGCAACAGTTTCTTCCTTTTGTTGTAGTGTTTATTAATGGCAGGGGCCAACAGATTGGCTTCTTTTTTTTTTTTTGGAGGAGAGCATATTGGCTCTTTTGGGTGTGGCTAGTTCCATGCATTTATGTATGTGTTTGTACAGTGCATTGATGTATGATTCGGCAGTCATGCATCTATTTTGACATGGGTGCCATGAAGTTATCCACATCTGTTTTAGGAGCCCAAAGTCAGCTTTTGAGAGTTTTTTTATGGTGGTTACCTTTGTGGGGGGTGTGGGTGGGATGTGGGATTTCCATGATGATTAGTTTGTGGTCAGATCTAACCAGGGAGGAATTGACTATTGGTGTAGTGCAATGATTGCCCATGTTAGTAATAACCAATTCAAGGATATTGCTTCCTCTAGTGGGTGGTAAGAATTCGCTGTTCCAAGGCATTGGAATTGATGAATTCCAGAATGTGTTGGGCCAGTGTATTGGTGCATGAGTAGTTTTCCCAGTTGATGGAGGGGTAGTTGAAGTCTTCTAGTATGTGAGTGTTGGGTTGGACATTGATAGATTCAAGGATGCTTCGGAGCGTGGAGTGAGAGTCTAGGGACATGGTTGGGGACCTATAGCAGGCTATGACCTGGATCTCCTTCTTATCCACTGTTAGTTGTACCTGAAGTATCTCAGATGCGTTATGCTGGGCTACTAGTCCGGAGGTGTGCATATCCTTTATGAATATGGAGACACCACCGCCTTTGGAGCTTCGATCCATGTTCTGGGGCCGAAGGGTGTGGAATGAGTTATAGCCTGGTAGCACAGGGGTGCTTTCTGCTGCTTTAAACCAGGTCTCTGTTATAGCACAAATGTCGATGTTCTCAATTTTGAGGAGTGCTTTGAGGAAGTGCATCTTGAGATTTAGACTTCTAACATCAAGCAGCATGACCCTCAGATTGCATTTATTTATAGCTGTTACGGTGGTAATGCGGTCTTTGGAACATCACCTAAAAAGGCACTATATGGGGTGGCAAGAGCCTTAGCCAGTATTCAGAAACCCAGGGGTGACGGATGCAGGCCATCTCTGGCAAAGCATTGAGGTCTGTAAATCATGCCATCCCAAGCAGACAGATACTGAAGCCCCTTAGAATGACACCAGAAACTTAGCCAATTGTTGAAGTCAATCATTTTCTGCTTGTACTGAGGTATCATTCTGGGTGATGGTAGGATGCTGCTCACAGCTAGGGTCATACCTGCCTGAGTTACATCAAAGGAATTCCCCCTGCACGAAAGGCAATTGTACGGCTCCAGTAATATGAAATCCAAAAGCCAAAAGATGAGCCAGCAAACTGTAAGACTGAAATAATGTTTATTCAATGAAAAAACAAACCAGTTTCAGCTGGTATACACCACAGCCTTCCTCAGTGTGACTAAAATTCATTGAAAATTATCTTTAATAGATGTATTTTAATTGAGTCAAACCTGTGAGTGGGTAATCAAAATTGTTCATTTAATCCTGGTGGGAATAAGCCAAACACTTTAACAATCCACTTCTTTTCTTTTGTATCAAGAATGGAATACCATCCTGCTTTGTTGGATTTATTCCCTTTTATAATGTCTATGACCATGAAACTGAACTTGGCAGATAAATGTTTTGTGGAATGTTTAAATAAAGCACTACTTGATTTTTTATTCCTCGTGTCACTATTCTGTTCAGAAATTCTCAGTCTAAGTGGCCGTGAAGTTTGACCTGTGTAGAAGGTGCCACAGCTGCATGTAGCTAAATAGATCAGCCATTCGCTACTGCAATTGGCAAAAAAGTTGATGTCGTAAACTGTGCCACAGTTCTTACTTGTAAATTGTTTGGACTTAAAAACTTTGTTGCAATGAGTGCAATGACCACATGGGTAGCATCCTGTGAGCACCTCACCCATTAGTGTAGTTTGTACTTCTTGAGAGGATGGTCTGGAATGTGAAAGTTTATAATGGTTGAAGTGTGAAGCTAGATTTCTGCCCTTACAGAATGAAAAATAGCATCTGTCTGATAGAACTTTAGTTAGCTTGTGATCACTCTGTAGAATATTCCAGTGTCTTTGTACACTATTGATTAACAAATCGGAATTCCTACCACAAGCAGTCACTAACCTGATAGGTGACAGCCTGTGCTGCTCATGTTGTTTATATTCCAAAAGGTCTTCTCTTTTGAATGTATTGGCCCAATAGCTGGCCTGTAGGACATGTCTCATCTGATAGCCCCTATCCCTGAATCTGTGAGTCAGATCCTGTCTGTATTCCTGAAAAGTGGAATCCTTGGAACAAATACATCTCATTCTAATGTACTGGGATTTGGGGATATTTTTTGTTATATGAGGTGGATGAAAGCTGGATGCATGAGTAGGGTGTTATATTGGGGATACTTCCAGAAAACTTCAGTACATAAAGTGTGATCTGATTTCCTAGAAATAAAAACATCAAGAAAAGTGATCGTGTTTACGTCAAAGTTAATCGTGAAGTGTAAACCCCATTTATTTCCATTTAAATATTCAATTAATTCAGACAAATATTCTGCATCCGACCTCCATACCATTCAGCAATTATCCAAATAACACCTCCATATGTCAATCTCTGTCAGGTACAAATTATGGCCTGCATCGTTGATAAGCTGTTCCTCAATAAAGGCCATAAATAGGTCAGCATGAATGGGAGCAAAAGATGCCCTCATAGCCGTCCCCTTAATTTGCCAATAGCAGGTGTCCTGATAGAAAAAGACATTGTTGGTTAGGACATGCTCTGTCAGGCCTAATAAAAAGGTATTGAATCCTGGCCGATACAATTCTGATTTATTTAACCAGTATTCAAGGGCCTCTAAGCCAGCAGCATGAGGAATGTTAGTATAAAGGGCACTGACGTCTAGAGTGCACATCAACCATTCGGGTTCAAATTGGGTGTCTGAGATGATTTTGAGAAATGCAGTAGTGTCTTCTATACGTGAACTGACCCACCTCAATAAAGGTTTCAGTTGTTTAGTAAGAAATAATGACAATGGCTCAGTAACAGAGCCTCTCCCAGACAAAATTTGTCTCCCAGGTGGTTTAACAGGATCCTTGTGTATTTTGGGCAAAAAATAAATATACTGGCCCATGGGATCTTTAATGGTAAGATGTTGCATGACTTTGTCACTAATGATACCTTCTTCCTTAGCTAATAATAGAAATTCATCTATCTGCTTTTTAAACTTAAAGGTGGGGTCCAGGGGCATCTCAAGATAATACCGCCTGTCCTGAAGTTGTCTTTTTGCTTCTGCATCGTATTGAAGCCAATTCATTACCACTACGGCCCCACCTTTTTTAGCAGAAAGAATGACAATGTCCTTGTTGTTTTGTAGTTCAAATAGTGCATCTTTTTCGATCTTTGAGAGATTGTTTTGTTTGTAAGTAAATTCACCCTTGTGATAGCGTAGATATTTGAGAACACTACTTTAAAACTGGTGTACTGTGGGATTCATGGGAGGCATATACCTAGATTTATGATAAATGAATTCATTACCCACACCAAGGTCAGTAGAGTCCTCAAAATGCAATCTAAGGTTTATAAGTCTACAAAATGACATTACATCTTGTGCTAAAAGATCTTCAGTGACCAAGAAGCCAGAAATAAAATTTAAGCCTTCATTCAAAAGTTCAATTTGTGGGGTGGACAAAATCTCATCAGATATATTCAGAACATTGACATTTTGGGTTATTTCTGTGTTATTAGTTTCAAAAGACCATCTATGTTGTTTATTTCTGGCATGCTTTCTGCCTGCTCTTTTGTATTTGGGCCTAAAGGGGCTGAACTGTATGCCCTCTTAGGGGTGGGTGAGTCTGGTGTGTATTGCATGTCTGTATCTGTGTATGAAGACAAATCATCAGTAGATGACCCTGTGTCAATAGGTTGTTTTTTCAGTATCGACCTTGGTCATTTTCTTTTGGGAGTTCAAGTTTGTGCTTGTTGAAATCTGACCTGTTTGCTAATACTGAAAGGGTTACCAAGCTGATAATCCGTTTAGTCCCTTTGAAATTTTTTGATCTTCCTGGTTTTTAATTGTTCTTCAAGACCAGATAGGTCTTTGGCTAATTTATTCATATTAGTAATAAAGAAGGGCTGTCCTTCATATGTCTGTGCTTCGGAACATAACTTGGTGACTTCTACAATTTGTCGGTCAATGACTCTGCTGTGGAATTTAGCCAGGGCTTCAACGAAACCCATAGTAGCTTGCTGTTGGATGTCCCCCCATTGTTTGTTCAATTCATCATCAGCCTCATTAACTAATGGTTGTGTTTTAATCCGTAGTCCCCTTGGTGTGATCCCTTTGGCCATATATGCTTTAAAGGGTTTGGAATGCCAGACATAAGACCTGAGCGACCTCGTGCTCTTTTGTAGTTTATCAAAACATAAGCCACAACTGGATTCTGGGTCTAGGGTAACCCCATTTGGATCATTATTGTTTGTACTACCCAATCCAAAGACTCCCAAGTCATCCCTATCAGCTGACAAACCCGTTAATATTTTTGTTAGTTCCATCGTGGTACAAATTATACCTTGAAAAAAACTTCTTTATTGATGATGAGTATTAATATAGACCAACCAAAACCTAGAAAAATTAGTTTGTGAATCCTTAGACATTTATTATGGATCTACTTAGTAAATCCTTTAAATATCTAAATATACAAATGTTTAATGGCAAAATTAGCCCTTGCTAAATGCAATGGCAATGCTAAGCCATATTATTCCAATTGGTACTTAATACTTGTATTAATAATAAAATGAACAATAGTAGCCCTTGTGTTTTCTTTGAACTCAGTTTTCAGATTTGGTCTTGTGACCCACTTAGTGGTTTTCAGAACAGTGCTACATCCATTCCAAATCTGGCTGCCATACACATAGCTGGCCTGTGGTCCATATGGTATAATGTGTTGATCTAAATATTAATCAACCCAATATATGAAATAGAATACGGATCAAAGAATCTGGTCGTGAATAACAAAAGATAAAAATGGTCAGTCAGCCGAGGAGCCAATTGGAAATCTGGAGATAGGGCATACCACAAACAATTGTAAATAACCACCGTCCAAGCAGTGGCATCAAATGTTATAAACAGAAAAGAATTAAGCCTTTAAAGCCTGGGGGACATCCAACAAAAATTATTAATGCCAGTATCCACATTGATAGATGCCAAAAATTTGGTCTCTTCATCAGTTTGCATACTGAACCATGACATACATATAGAGATAATGCTTGCCTAAATCTAACAAGAGAAACGTGTATTTTAGTGTATGTGTGCTATGATGTAATAAGTTATCTAAATCCTAAATACACAGATATATGAAAGAAAAACAATAGCGGACTCCTTACATACTATCTAAAAATTGGACTAAACTAGATTAACAGTTCAGTTTGGTTTTAAGTACTTCAAAAAATAAGTCATCACATTTTTAACTGCCCCTAGAACAGTATAATTTCTTTTGACAATATGTATATTGTGATACAAAAACACAAAAAAATTTTTAGCAGATATTATTTAAATGAAAATAGCATGTAATTTAACAAAAAACAATTTCCCTGTTGTTATATGTCCAAAATTTTTGAAACAGACTGTACTTAGGCATACAAAGTCCCAAACACGTCATCCAGACCCTTTGTATCTCACAGCATAAACATTCCTCATATATAGTCCAATACAGATCCCTTAACCCCGATGTACTAAAGTTAGAATGTTGGTTAGCCACACATATATGATCTATTAATCTTCAAAGAAGCCCTTAGTACCAAAAATAGCTCCGTTCTTGTACTAACTGCTGGTCGCGATGTAAAAATGGCGGCCGGGAAGCCAGAAGAACAGTCAGAACTAGTAAGTACCAAAACGTGTATGAATATACACAAAGTCACCCAAATGCTCAAAAAATCATATGAAATATAACCACATGTGGTCGTTTTAGTCCCAAACATGAGCAACACAGTACATAATAAAAAACGGCAATTGAAAAAGGCGATGAATGGACTGAAAAGATGCCCCCTTGTTGACACGAGTTTAGCAACCAAAAGTGTACTTCAAATAATGTAGCCAGAAGCCGCAAAGGCTTTTTGTTATTTACCCAAAGTCAGGAAGCGTCCATAGATGTAGAAGCACACATAGCAATAGTGAAAAAAATTGAAGGCTCATGTAGACTTAATTTCTCCTTCTGCTGCTAGACTGCCTCATGTAACAAAATGGTTCTTCCGCCAAACAAACGACCTGGACTGTTGTTAATCACTGAAAAATCAAATATATGGCCAAGTTGTAAAAAAAAAAGTGGATAAATCCAATTTCCAGTCAGCAAGTTGTAGTTCTTTTGCTGTGAGCTGCAGATAAGACATGCGGCTCACACCAGTCTCACAGACCCCCAGCAAGGAATAAGAAAAGTCAGTGTTACATCAAAGGAATTCCCTAAGCATGAAAGGCAATTGCACAGCTCCAGTAATATGAAATCCAAAAGCCAAAAGATGAGCCAGCAAACTGTGAAACTAAAATAATTTTTATTCAAAGAAAAAACAAACCGGTTTCGGCTGGTATACACCACAGCCTTCCTCAGTGTGACTAAAATTCATTGAAAATGATCTTTTATAGATGTATTTTAGTTGAGTCAAACCTGTGATTGGGTAATCAAAATTGTTCATTTAATCCAGCTGAGAATAAACCACCCAGTTTAACAATCCACTTCTTTTCTTTTGTATCAAGAATGGAATGCCATCCTGCTTTGTTGGATGTATTCCCTTTTATAATGTCTATGACCATGAAACTGAACTTGGCAGATAAATGTTTTGTGGAATGTTTAAATAAAGCACTACTTGTTTTTTTATTCCTCATGTCACTAGTGTGTTCAGAAATTCTCAGTCTAAGTGGCCGTGAAGTTTGACCTATGTAGAAGGCGCCACAGCTGCATGTAGCTAAATAGATCAGCGATTTGCTACTGCAACTGGCAAAAAAGTTGATGTAAACTGTGCCACAGTTCTTACTTGTAAATTGTTTGGACTTAAAAACTTTGTTGCAATGAGTGCAATGACCAAAGGGTAGCATCCTGTGAACATCTCACCTATTAGTGTAGTTTGTACTTCTTGAGAGGATGTTCTGGAATGTGAAAGTTTATAATGGTTGAAGTGTGAAGCTAGATTTCTGCCCTTACGGAATGAAAAATAGCATCTGTCTGATAGAACATTAGTTAGGTTGTGATCACTCTGTAGAATATTCCAGTGTCTTTGTACACTATTGATTAACAAATCGGAATTCCTACCATAAGTAGTCACTAACCTGATAGGTGACAGCCTGTGCTGCTCATGTTGTTTTTATTCCAAAAGGTCTTCTCTTTTGAGTGTATTGGCCCAATTGCTGGCCTGTAGGACATGTACCATCTGATAGCCCCTATCCCTGAATCTGCGAGTCAGATCCTGTCTGTATTCCTGAAAAGTGGAATCCTTGGAACAAATACATCTCATTCTAATGTACTGGGATGTGGGGATATTTGGATGATTGCTGGATGGTATGAAGGTCGGATGCGGAATATTTGTCTGAATTCGTTGAATATTTAAATGGAAATAAATGGGGTTTACACTTCACAGTTAACTTTGACATAAACACAATCACTTTTCTTGATGTTTCTATTTCTAGGAAATCAGATCACACTTTATGTACTGAAGTTTTCCGGAGGTATCCCCAATATAACACCCTCCTCCATGCATCCATCTTTCATCCACCTCATATAACAAAAAAAATCCCCAAATCCCAGTACATTAGAATGAGATGTATTTGTTCCAAGGATTCCACTTTTCAGGAATACAGACAGGATCTGACTCGCAGATTCAGGGATAGGGGCTATCAGATGGGACATGTCCTACAGGCCAGCAATTGGGCCAATACACTCAAAAGAGAAGACCTTTTGGAATATAAACAACATGAGCAGCACAGGCTGTCACCTATCAGGTTAGTGACTGCTTGTGGTAGGAATTCCGATTTGTTAATCAATAGCGTACAAAGACACTGGAATATTCTACAGAGTGATCACAAGCTAACTAATGTTCTATCAGACAGATGCTATTTTTCATTCTGTAAGGGCAGAAATCTAGCTTCACACTTCAGCCATTATAAACATTCACATTCCAGAACATCCTCTCAAGACGTACAAGCTACACTAATGGGTGAGGTGCTCACAGGATGCTACCCATGTGGTCATTGCACTCATTGCAACAAAGTTTTTAAGTCCAAACAATTTCAATTAAGAACTGTGGCACAGTTTATGACATCAACTTTTTTGCCAATTGCAGTAGTAAATCGCTTATCTATTTAGCTACATGCAGCTGTGGCGCCTTCTACATAGGTCAAACTTCACGGCCACTTAGACTGAGAATTTCTGAACACACTAGTGACATGAGGAATAAAAAACCAAGTAGTGCTTTATTTAAACATTCCACAAAACATTTATCTGCCAAGTTCAGTTTCATGGTCATAGACATTATAAAAGGGAATAGATCCAACAAAGCAGGATGGCATTCCATTCTTGATACAAAAGAAAAGAAGTGGATTGTTAAACTGGGTGGTTTATTCCCATCTGGATTAAATGAACAATTTTGATTACCCAATCACAGGTTTGACTCAATTAAAATACATCTATAAAAGATCATTTTCAATGAATTTTAGTCACACTGAGGAAGGCTGTGGTGTATACCAGCCAAAACTGGTTTGTTTATTCATTGAATAAACATTATTTCAGTCTCACAGTTTGCTGGCTCATCTCATACCTGCCACCTGCCTGAGCCACATAATCCGAGAGCTGCTCCATGTCTCTTTTCATGTAGTTCAGAGAGGTGCATCTCAGGTCATTCTCACCCACATGGACAGTGACAGAGCCATACTTGCACTTGTTGTGGAGTGACCCGAGTGTGTGTGCTATGCGTCGGATTTTGGCAGCTGACTGTTACCTTCTCCTTATTCAACCTAGTGAGTGAGACTTCAGTGTGCCTCACTATCGAGTCACCTATGATTAGTGTATTGGGCAAGCTGTTTTGCCTTAGGGGCTTAGGGTGAGGGGCACACTGTGTAAGTGAGCTATGTGTCTTGTGGTTTGTACTGTGTTGTGCTGGTCGAGTGCGTTTCTGCCTTGGAGGTCTCTGCTGTTTGGGTAGATTTCTATTGAGAGCCTCCGTGAAGGTGTGTGTGTAGTTTGTGTTTTTATGTGAGAGTTGTGATGGTGGGTGTTCTGGAGGTTGATGTGTTGCATGTGGTGTGGTGCAGTGTTGACCTTCTCCTCTTGACCAGCTATTCTGGTCTTGGCTTGAGAGTGCATGACTTCCAATTTGGATATATAAGTGCAGCTCTCACAAGTCTGAGTGCTGGGAGGTAAGAGGAGAGGGTTGTCTGTGTACATGAGGCAGTTGCTACATTGCCTCAGAATGCCCATGTTCACCAGGTTAATAGGAGAATGCACAGGGAACTGACCTTTAGACATGGCAGGATGGATGGTCATTATTACAAAGTACTGGTTCTGTTTCCTTATATGTTCTTTTTACAGGAAAAATGTTACTCAAGATGTCTGAATTTGTACAGAGCACTGCCAAAAACTTGAGGAGAAACTATTACATAGACCTTGAAAATTTAAGGATGAAGTATTTTGGCAGATATTCTGAAGTTAGAAAGAAATCAAGCAGTACTTACTGAAAAATAAAGAATTAGCTTGTCAAGAATGATGTAAAGAGGGGAGTCACATAAATGGCTACTGCCAGGCTACTGCTAATGCTGGTCTCAGCACAGCCTCGCTCTGTTGGGATTCAATACTCCTTTGCTTCTTCTCTCACCAGAAGCAAAATGTTAGTACCACTCCTAAGAAGAGAACCAGGCCACGGCCTGCTTGGAGATCCACAGTCTTGACCCAGATAATGCAAGGGTCTGCAGGATTGTAGCCTTTTTCTGGTAGATTCTTAGAATAGCAACCAGACCAATCAGGTACGTTAAGCACAGACACGCTCTCTCCAACCAGAAAGAGTCAGGAATCAATGCACTCTGCTCCTACTGTCACCAGGATCAGAATATAAACAGATTCCAATCTGTCACCTATAAAGCAGTTATTAAGCTTTCTGGTGATCAGCGGTTTCCAGGAAATAATGTAACAGCGTTCCTTCTCTCACCGGGAGAAAACAAAAGCACTAATCCCAAGATGACTACTGAGATGCAGAATGTGGGCTCTCCAGTAACTGGTGGTCTTGCAATAGATTATTAAGGGTAGGATGAAAAAATAGTTTATCATAAACACTGCAGTATGCACTAGAGGAGTTAGATGTGCAAGTAGGTAACTTAAGTTTTACCTGTGTAAAAAATTAAGTTTTAGTGGAGGGTCATTATTTTTAAAACAGTAAGTTAAACTGAAAGGGGGTGGTCACTTTTGTATTCTGGTGCTATAGAATTCAGTAGGATGGCCAATACATTTAAATAGTTGAAGGGGAGTGATTTCACAAAATGATAATTTTGTGCTTACTCACATGAGTCAGTAAAAGCAGAGAGGAAATGAGATATATGGTCAAATTAACATAAGGGGCAGGCAACTAGAAAGACAGTGGTGTTTAAGCACACAACAGTAACTGGGTGGGATGATGGGAAAAAAATTCTGTCTGACTCACTACTGAGCAATGCTTTCTTTTCAAGTTTTAATATGCTATTAAAAGCAGAATACAAGTAAAGAAAACAAATCATAGTATACAAAACAGAAAAAGGCAATAAAGTAATACAAAATACAACAAATAGAAAGCAAACTAACCTTTCCTTCACAGCAAACTGTAGCAGAGTCTGAGTGAGCCTTTCCAGTAAAGTCTGTACATACATACATACAGCTATGTATACATATCTGTCTCTCCCTATCCCCTCACGCTTGATTAGTGTCTCTGTAAGTATGTGGTACATATATATATATATAAAAACCACAAGAAGTATATATAGCTATATAAAGTACAATGATACATAGACTCCCCACATACTCCTACATAACTCATTTACATTATTGTCACACAACTACATTTAAGGAGACAACCCTGTTATACACATTGATATAGACATGGGCAGTGATTATGAATGTTCCCACATACGCCTGAATGCTGGAGTTATCTGCACATACACATCACAACAGCTGTCCAATGGCACCAGACAAAGGCTGGAACAATACATAATCCACTCACCCACAGAAACCTGAGCCTGCGTGCTGTCACCCTGCAGACAGACATAGGTACGCCGGTGTTGTAATGTACAATGGATGCAATGCATTCCTTGGACAGGCCATATTGTCCCTGGCCACATGTCTGCCTAACAAACTGCAAACAGACTGGTAAGTGTACACACATAGCAGAGATATTACCAGACATCCCACCCTTAGGAAACTGGATACAATAACAGTATCAAGCAGTATCACTCTGCAGGCCACACATGCTGTCTAACACAAGGCCACTTTGCGTACTCTACAAGTACTGTGCCTGCATCAACATATATAACATAACCTGTGGTGTGTGCAATAGGTACTGTGAGCTGTATAGTGTAATACAAGATAGTTAAGAGTTCTAATCTCATATGATTTAACTCTGCGTGTGTGTGTGTGTGTGTATGTGTGTGTGTATCAATATATTCCCTCACAGCACTATGGACATGCCCATAAGGGCTGTCTCTGTGCAATGATATGCATTTTATGGCCCTCTGACTGGATGCTGACCTCTATATTCCCTCCTCTACAAGACCTGTGGATGTCATCTGCCTTAAAAGCACTTGCTAACAATGTAACAACAGATAAACACCATGGCACATGTGATAAGTACTGCAAGCTATAGTGTGTACAACTAGATAACAGCATCCAACCTGTGTGTGTGTGTGTGTGTGTGGGTGTGTGTGTGCCTGACTCGCAAGCGACAGAGCTGTGGTCTCTTTTTAAGTTTTAATATGCAGTTAAAAGCCGAATACAAGTAAAATACAAGGTAAAGAAAACAAATCACAGTATTCAAAATATAAAAAGGCAATAAAGTAATACAAGATGCAACAAATAAAAAGCAAACTAACCTTTCCTTCACAGCAAAGTGTAGCAGAGTCTGGGTGAGCCTTTCTAGTAAAGCTCTGAAATGTTTTATTTTACCCCTTAAATAGAAGGTTTAGTTCCTAGCTCCAGCCTTTCAGTTCACAAATGATTAACCTTAAGTGACCTCTTCTATCTTATGTACGAGTCCTTAATTGATCTGTACAATGGTTATGCATTTTATACCCACTGACCAGCTACTGGCCTTAACATTTGCCTACGTTTCAAGGCCTGCTGATGTCATCCACCTTAACAGCACTTGTTGACACTGTATTATCACATATACAGCATGGTGAATGGAATAAGTACTGTGACTCATAGTGTGTATTACTAGATAGACTCTGTGTGTGTGTGTGTGTGTGTGTGTGTGTGTGTGTGTGTGTGTGTGTGTGTGTGTGTGTGTGTGTGTGTGTGTGTCCTGACAGCACTAGAGACATGTCCATGTGGTCTACCCCTGTGTATTAGTTATGCGTTTTATGGCCCTGTGACCAGCTGCTGGCACTAAATTGCCCTCCTCTAAATAAGCATAATTGATGTCTGGAACCATCTACAGTTGTACGTGCAGACTAGCCAGGTGACATGTATCAAGGGTAGTAGAGTGTGTCACAGGCTATGAAAGCATGATTATGCTGATGGTCCCCATTGTCCCAGACACACTGTTCTACATATATGCACCTAGGGAACCATGCACGTATACTGGCATACTTTGCTGATGTCATATCTCTGCTGTGCTGCCTTGCCATCCTGTGCCGCTGTATTGCCACCATGTGTCCATAGTTAAACCTCTCAGACTCCTGGGACAAAAACATACACAGCTCCATGACACACCTGTCATTCTGAAACACTACCACCAATGTACCATCAGGCAACAAAGATACACAGTGTTTGACATGTAGTCCTGACGCATACCAGCATACAGTACCTGTAAAGGCCCACAACAACTGTCATGGCATAACACTACTGCACTACACAAACACATGGAAAGTTATACAGTCATGCTGTGCATCAGACACATATATGTAGGTCCCCGCATCGATGACTTGGATGGCAGGGATGTGGCGCAGGTATCATCACATGCACAGGATGTGGTGTGGGGGTGCCAGAGGCCTAGTCTGTGCCAAACAATTGACAGCATATGTGTGAGTCAGGAAGGGATGCTGGTTACATGGGCCATGGAGAGGTGCTGTGTGTGTCTGTAGATGACCTGCATGTGACAGCGGTGTTGGAGTGTGTGCATGTACATGGTAGACAGCTGTGGACCATACATGGTACAGTGGACAGTTCACCATCTATGGTCATGAACACAGGAACTAGCTTCACCAGGAGAAACACATGCATCAACATGCCCAAGGTCAGATGTGATGCTAGTACCTGATGGTTACTGCTGTCTGCTAGGCCTGTGTCCCCCTAGGATCCCCAAGAGCCACGTGCCCATGGCCAGGCACATCGTAGTGTGGACAGCACACCTCCATCTGTAGTGATGGAGGTGCTATCACTACAGGAATGTGAGTGCGCACAGCCATGTGGACTCCCAGCAGTTGGAGTTGCTGGCCCACATCCATGTGTCCAACACCCACCCCAACCACATGTTCCAGCACAGAAAAGATGCACTCAAGATAGACACTGTCTC
This sequence comes from Protopterus annectens, assembly GCF_019279795.1. Classification (NCBI taxonomy): domain Eukaryota; kingdom Metazoa; phylum Chordata; order Ceratodontiformes; family Protopteridae; genus Protopterus; species Protopterus annectens. The sequence continues at coordinate 490,581,778 of NC_056740.1, read as the reverse complement.
AGCTCCCCCTTCTGTCCACTAGCTACATCAGTAACACATTCCATGGCATCACCAATGTGGTGGAGCCAGTCACAGATGTTAGACTGTGCTGTATCCTTAACCCTAAGCATCTATCTGATGTTACATTCAGCACATGTCTGTACCTCCATGACAGCCCAAAACATGCAGCATCTGACTCACGATGTAACCCCTGCAACAGAAGGTGGATGGGCAGCAGTCCTCCTTGGAGCCCCCTGTCAATCAGCCTGTCTGGGACCTCGCCAGCTCTCTGGCTCTGGTCAGTGTCTACGCTCATTGATGCCATAGTTCTCACACTGTCCTGTACTATATCACCACACTCTGACTGTCCAATATCTGTGGCTTCTGGTGACTGAATATGTGTGGATATACTGACAGTGTGTTGGGACAATGGGGGCAGAAGAGGGTTGTCAAACTCTGGGACAGATTCAGCCACCAACAACCTCACCTGTGCCTCACTAAGGCTACTCTCATCATCAGGAGAGTCTGATGAGACACTGACATCAGGTTGCAAGGGGGACAGACTCCACCCCCTTGTTCACCTGTGAGAAGCAAGACAAAAGCAGTACATTACCACCTGCACTATTATATATGGTAATCCACACAGACTCATACAGATGAGGATCCACAACTGCATTACATGTCCCACATCTACTCATTTTGGATCTCATGCACAACACACACACTCACAACAACATACACAGACAACCCAGACCCTGTATAACATGCATGTCACCTACATCTGGGTAACATTGCCATTACAATACACCTGTCAGGTATGCAATATGACAGTGTATGTGACAGAACTACACAAAAAAAGTACACCTATCTTGACAATAATATGCCAGTTGTAGTGGCACTGCCTCAGGTATGTACCTTCTCCCTGTTTTGTTTGAATGGTCATCTTGGAGTAATTGCCTCATGTATGGCAGGCTGCGTAGTTGTTCATAACTATAAGTGCAAACATGTTAATGTTTGTACAAATACACACCTGTCATTACCTAGGCTTTGCACTGTAGTTAACTGCTCCAAAATGGAACATGCAGTTATTCTACTCTAGCTAAACACAACAGTTGTGCAAAATGCAAAATGGCAACCCTTAGTATTCATAGGGCATATCTGATCTGGAAAACAGCAGTATAACACTTACCAGGTACAGGACCATGATGTCCGGCCACACAGGAGAACTGTGAACTAATATCAGGTGGCATTGTGCCTGGGCATTTTTTTTTTTTTGTGCTAGGCTTGTAAAGGCACCAGGGCCATTAGCCTAGTATGCACCTATGAACCCAAGAACCTATGAACCTGACAGACCTATGAAAAGGTGAGGGAGAAGTATTGTCAGTAACACCAAATTTTGCAGTGTTACAAGGTAATATGTGAGTATATTCATATGTACAGCAGCTAATTTGATACTGACTACATTGCTGACATTCTGAGTATGTGTGCACAACTGTGGGTAAAATCCAACCCCCCAATGCAGATAGACCTGACACCCATGTACTGGTCTGTAGAGCCTGCCACAATGACTGCTAATGTATTATACTGGTGAACACAGTAAGCTTATCTGGATGCTCCTCTGATGTGGGCACTGTGGCACCTACCTTCAGGATGTATGGCATGATGGTTGGCTGGGAGCTACTGGTTGATCCTAGGCTCACCAGGAATTCCTCACCAGGAATTCCTCTGTGGGTGAGAGTGGCTGTTCTTTTGCAGGCCCTACACTGGTGGCAGCATGATCCCCAGCAACAGCAGCTGCTCTTTGATGTGTGGCATTGACCATGTCTGTCACCCGATGTTGAACCTGCTTGTAGGTCCTGTCCCATTGGCCAATATGATTAACAGCCGTCACAAGGTTGATCCACAATGCTGCCCACTCTTCATGATTGTGGTGACCACTTGAAAGCAGGATGTGATGGCTGAGTCTGAGGGCATCCAGTATAGCATTATTTTCTGCAGATGAAAATGGAGGATGTTTCCGATGGTACATCATTCCTGCAAGGCAACAAGAGGGGAAGCCATTACAGGACCAGATACATGAATGTCCACTTTGTACAGACCCTACACACCCATAATGGCCTGCACTATCCACTGGTACCTCAAACATCATACTCCACAGTTTAATGACACACTACATGTGTGGCTATAACCAAGATAGTAGCAATACTGGGTAATGTCCCTGTGTGCTGTGACAGATTCTGCTGTATGTCTCTACAGCCATCACTGCAGTGTACAGTGGTGTGTCCCCTATGGGCACATCCCCTCTAATATGTGATACAGCCACTGTTGGATAAATAGCAGTATGCTATTTCAACAACTATATAGGAACAGTCGAGCTACACCAGTTTGCCACAAAGACAGCAATGCAAACCTGTTGTCATATATGTTTCTGTAGGCATCATACCTCTCAACTATGCAGATGTTTGCAGAATGTCATCATGTTTGCTTCATAGATGTGGTCTTTCTTGCACAAACGTCTGGATAAATGGTTGCCCACTGATTGATAGTGCTGTCAAAAAACTGACACAGAATTTAACTGTCACCCATCAGAACCTTCAGACAACACTTAAGCTACAGTAATATCTGTTACTTTAATCACATTCTTTCTTTGTATGGCCAATATGTATACGCTGTCACTGAGTTTGGGCCTTTGTCTCCCCATTAAATATGTTTTTTCCTGATTTCTTACTATAGGAGGTTGAGAGGTATGTTAGGCATAGCTCTCAACCAGATAGGAATGAATGTCTATAAAACAAGGACTTAGCCAGAGTACATCAGGGACAATCAGGAACACTTTTACAATGTCAGTACTATTTATGTGTGACATTGACAGACTGAGAGGAGGTGAATTACAGTACATAGTTTGATGTTACAGGAGTGTATACCCTTACTTAGTGCCACTATGTCTTCTGTGTAATCCACTATCTTTACTACAACAGCTGATCATTGTAGGAGGGATGGACAGGGACAAAGCAGGGATGTGATTCAAAGCAGGGCCAAATGAGAGGGATGCCTGTAGGTGTTGGACACCAGAGTATCACTGACATGTCATTATCATAGATCTAATACAAGCCTACTATTTTAATCCCTATTCCCAATACCTACATATTTCCATGTGCATCTCATTTTATGAGAAAGTGTAGTACATACCTGGTAGGGTGATGTATTCCTTGTTTTGAAGCATTCCTCTGCAAATGCTTTGCACATACACTGTCTGTGTGGGTAAAACCACATACAGATATGTTTCCCCCATAAGCAGTTGCTTGCCTTTTGTTGATAATGCTCATTAACAGGTAATTGCCTGTGCACCAGTCTGTGGCTCAGAATTGCTAATTGCATCCAAAACAGCTGAATTACAGTATCATTAGCCAATGACATAGCACCACAATGCAATATATAAGGCCTTCATGTAGGCTGTGTCCCCTTTCTTAGTTTTTGAGATGGACATTACTGAGGTGTGAAGACTGCAGCATTGCAGAGGGTAAGTACAAATACTATCCACTGTAGAGATGTATGAAGTATGTCCACAGTTTTGCCTCATGTGTTTGGTCAGTATCCCATGACAGTGTGGTCATCTGGCATGTCACTGGCAAACATTGTGGGTTGAGGTCAGAAAGGGGAGAGAGACATGTGAGTGTCACAATTCATACCAATCAGTATATGCATGTTAATGCAGTAGCTGCTATTCTATCAACTTACTATCTGTGTAGGGGCAAACTGTAAAATATGTGCCTATCTCTGGGCCTTTGCCCCTCTTTATGTATGGTTGTGTCCAGATCCCTTGTTATAGGGGGTTGGGAGGTATGGTCATATGCAGCAGCTCCCTTAACATACAGTTGTGTATGCTCCAGGCTGCAGCTGCTGCTGCAGCCTAGGACACAACTGGGGGAGTTTGAACACTTTGGAGGCCTGGAAGCTGTACATGTAACTGTAGCAGCTGTGACAGCCCTGTTGTTACAGCAGAGCCAGGGTAAGGGTACACATTACAGCCCAACTGAGGCATGGGCTTAAGGTACATCTGTTATACAACAGTGCCAATAGCAGAGTAGTAGGCAAGATATAGTTAGGCTATCTGAATATGTGCACTGTGTTCCTACCTGCAAGCCTGTGACTTGCAAAACTGGGTAACTGATAATTCAGTATCAGTAACCTATGGGGATCAAGACTGCATGACTCAATCATTACTTGCTGTGTTCAAAACAATGTAATTGAAGTATAACACACTGGATTCGAACCGAGGATTGTGTGTGGCAAAATATTATATAGGCAAGTCATTTAACAGACAGAGCTAGTGCTGCAGCAGTTGCATTTGTCAAATATATGTGCTGACATACAGGCTGTGACGCACATTGTTTGCATCCATCAGTATGTGCATGGCTTTCAAAGGCAGTTGTTCTGCAGCAGGGTGTCATTTGAACATATGTACTTTGCCATTAACTCCTTAGCAGGTGTGTTTGAAGATATTTCAGGTAAAGGGGAATATTTAACTGCTATCCCAGGCCTCACATACTGCCATTATTATTTATTTGGCTGTCTACTGTTGTATTTTTCCATCGGAGTCCCAGGTACATTCCCATTTGTCACATTAGAATTGATTTCAGTCTGTCAGTGGCGATCAGTATATATTGTTTGAAAAACCTGCTTTAAGTAAGATCTGTGTGGCCTAATGGGTTAGTGTGGTATGCCAAAATTGACAGGGGCTGAGGTTTGAAACATGGCAGGGGAGATTAGGATTACTAAGGCACTTTAAAGCTCATTTAAGCGGGTTTGCGAGGTGCAGTGTGGCACTCCGCTTAGCTCCACGCAAACCTGTGTTAAAAATTAAAAAGAAAAGAAAAGAAAAAGAGGGTGATAGGATAGTGGTGAAATGGGGGTAACTAGAAGGAAAACATAGTGAAATGCAGGTAGAGATGTGAAGGACAAGTGTGGGGAAGAACCATAGCTTTCTATTTCTTGTACAGCACCAGCTGTGCAGTTTGACAGATTTTGTGAATGAATTTGGACTCTCAAACCCTAGAGAGCAGGGTGAGGATAACATAAATATGTTGTCAAGCAAATTGGATCAAATTAGTTGTGTCCAGTGGACATGTGTGCAAAATAGAGAGCTATGTATTGGGTGATACTTTTTTTGTGGGACAGGTTCACATTTTTTTTTATAAGGAGAGAGTGGAATGTTGAGGAAAGGATATAAGAACATGTGGGGAGGTAAGGTGGGTAGGTGAGGATGCAAGTGCAGACAGACAAGACAGATAGACAGCAGACAGGTGCAGTGTGTGACACATGAGGGGGTAACCACCTTGGATAGGGAGGGTCTTGTTGAATCTGAAGTGCATGTGCCTCCAGATGGCAGCAGCATGACTGAGGTCCCCACCCATGGGCAGTCCACACTGCTCCTTCACTGCTCCGAAGGTGGCTGTGCTGGAGGATGGCTGCCAGGGCCACCTGTTCCCACCAGGTTGTCAAGTCTGCCCTCAATCTGGTGCAGGCGATGTTTACAGCTCCTATGAACAGTCGTGCGCATCATGGCAGGTAGTTGATCCTGGGAGACTACCGCCCCTCAGCCACTGCTCTCAGGGGGGATGGGCCCTGTCCCCTGAGGTGGTTCCACCAGAAGAGGATACAGGCCCAGTGGAGGGGGCATCACCGGCTTGGGTCCCAGGAATGCTGGAATCCAGTTCCGTGGCTGGCTGAGGTAAGGAAGTTGAATCAGCAGAAACTGGCCTACCCTGACATGCTGCAGTTATGGAGGTTAAGGAATACATTGCGGTTAGTTATGAACAAAACCATTGTTAGTAATGACAGCATGCCAGAACATTGGAAATAACCCTGTTACATTTCAGTGCATATTACGTGAAACACAACAATGAATAACAGAACAGTCAATATATTAACAGCATCCCAGTAACAGTTACAGCATATGGCCAACAGAATAGGTAATTCAACAAGCTATGTTAATATGCAACCATTGTAATACATAACTATAATAACACACATGCCCCCAAATAAAGATTATATAACAACATTTGTTAATTGTAAACCATAACCAATGCATAAAAATAATAAATATTTGAAGAAGGCCTCTGGCTAATGAAGTTCGCAGATGACTGCAAACTAGGAGCCATAGTCAAGTCCCCAAATGATGTGGACATCCTGCAGAAGGGCCTCACTGAGACAGATGCCTGGTGTCAGAGCCATGGCCTCAAGCTCAATGCCAAAAAGTGCAGTGTCATCCCCTTTGGTAAAAACTCTGTACCCATGAACTACCACATAGGCAGCAATCTACTTAACACTGAATGCATGATAAGAGACCTTGGGACCCAGGTGGACAGTAGTCTCTCCTTTGATAGTCACATCGCCACAGTAGTCAGGAATTTCTTCTATGTGGCACACCTCATCATAAAAGGGTTCTCATCCAGGAAAAAAGAGTAATTGTTCCCCTCTACTCGTCACTCATTAGACCAATTATAGAGTACAACGCCCCTTTTGGAATGTACCTCACAAGACATCTGCAGCAGCTGGAAAGGCCACAGAAGTACCTCACAAACAGGATTACTGGCCTCAAACAAATGCCCTACACTGACCGCCTCAAAAATCTCCAGCTTTACTCCTTAGCATATCGCCTACTCCGAGGTGATCTGTGCCTAACATATAAAGCTATATCAAGCCCAGAGCTGTTGGACATGCTACACCTAAAGAAATCCCAATCCCTCCGAGCTACACACTCTAGGGACCTAAACCTTGTCACCACAATAAACAGGACACGCTTGAGGGATAGATTCCTGTCCCAGAGACTTCCTATACTCTGGAACAAGCTACCCATCTATGTCAAGCAAAGTTCTTCATTAGCACTCTTCAAGAAAAATCTTGTTGAGTGGATGGGAAATAGGAAATACACCCCAGGGATCACTTGTGTGTCTCTGCTGGACAGTGGCATAGGAAAATAACTTTCTTGGGTGGCGTAAGTTATGGAACCTTGCTGGCTAGGCTTACGTTGGCCCTTGGGCCAATAGCCTAGTACCTACCTATGAACCTATAAGTGGTGGGGAGATAGAAAAATACAGTCCAGTAATACCATTATAGGCTATACAGTTGACAAGAGTACTGCTCTCTACTCTACAGGTCTATCCTTTATTTATGTATGAAAGTGCCCTATAGCTGCTGTATCACATACATACCACTCAAGCTATCCACATGACAGCATGGGCCAAGCAGTAACAACTGCAGGTACACAACTACACAGAACACCTACACATCAGGTGGCCCTATATAACTACCAAGGTGTACTATGGGCTGATGTAGTGTTACTTTGCTTTTTATATAATCATGTCAATGATACATCTGTGACAGAGGGATTACGCACCAGTAATTACATTCCGTGACAGCATGACAGTTGAGACACATGTATGTGTACAGTACAGACAGTAAACAACTATCATGCCTTGCCTGGCAGGCATGGGGATAGAACCCAATGGCAGTGACTGCAGAGGACATCTGGATCAAATGTACTAATTGGCTGCAGCAACCTTTAACACACACTTCAGGCATGCATCCATACCAAAGCTTACACATTTTATTTCTTTTATTTTCTTTTATTTTATTATTATTACACTTATATCCTGTATTTTATGCTGTATTTTCACATTCCTGGTCATGATTGCAGCAGTCTATGACATGTAAACACACAGTAATGGACTCATAATATGGGATACCTCATCCATGTACCAGTAGTTCCCATAGAGAGAATATCTGTAAACATTAGGTGACTTGATACTGCAATATTTAGATCTACATAGCACTGGGTTCGAACCCTGGTCTTTTTGTTGCAAAAATGTACTTCATACACAGCATTTAGCAAACTGAGCTACTGTTGATTACTGACTGACTGATATTTGCCTAGAGCTCAAATGGCACCAGAATATGACCTACTAATAGTGGTACAGTTTTATGCTAGACTGCAGTAACAGTTGAACACCCATGCAGGACATTCAAGCATGACAGAGATGCTAGGTCAAGTATACATTATTACATAGAATTCAGGTGTACACAATACATTGTTAATGTGTTTAAATATCTGTGAAGTCAACGAACAATATCTGATTATGGGTTATTATTTGTACTACTAGTGCACTGTTATACCTGACTGTAGCACCGTATCTCACAGCCTGAATGCTTGTAGCTGACATGTAATGGTGAAAACAAGACAATCCTGTGGTATACAATTTACCTTGGTGTTACTGCTATTGGCCCATGTGTTGTTGCAGACCAGTTGTCATAAGTCATTTCTTACAAAACAACTCTGAACATATACTTATTGCACAACAGACTTTATTAGATATACCTTCATGCAGGTACTGATATTATTTTGTGTTTTAATTGCAGAGCAGTTTTAATTGATTTAATGCAAAACAGCCCTATTGCACAACAGACTTTATTATACATACCTTCTTGCAGGTACAGATACTATTTTGTGTTTTTATTGCAGAGCAGTTTTAATGATTGATATCTTGCAAAACAGCCCCACTTCCACAGTCATTGCACAACAGACTTTATTAGATATACCTCCATGCAGGTACTGATACTATTTCATGTTTTTATTGCAGAACAGATTTAATGATTGATATCTTGCAAAACAGCCCATGTCCACAGTCATTGCACAACAGACTTTATTAGAGAAACCTTCAATCAGTTACTGGTATAATTTCATGTTTTTATTGCACAACAGTTGTCATTATGCAGGTGTTGCAACACATCCATACCTCTCAACCTCTTAGAGTAAAAATTCTGGACAAAGCCTAAAATAATGGGGGGACAAATATGGACAGATTTTAAATATTGCTCTTACAAACTTAGAAAGATGATACAATAATACATTTTGCATTAGCATTAATTTTCTGAAGTACATGGAGTCTTAAATTCAAATGTTTGTCATTATTTAATGACTTCAATCCTCAGCTATTTGCCAGAAGGAGGAACACACCAAAAATATGAGGCAAAAATCTGGACAGTCTGTGAAAATCTGTACAGTTGAGAGATGTGAACACAGCTGTAATTCTACAGTTATTGCAGTACAAACTTTTATTGCATATACTTTATTATGGTTAATGCTTTAGTCTTCCTTGTTTATGGGACGACAGTTGGCAGTATGCACTTCTTGCAGTACAGATGTAAATCCATATTCATTGCAATACAATCTTTACTGTATATACCTAATCAGAGTAAATGCTTTACTCTTTCTGGCTTATTTGACTATAGATAGCAAAATACATCTGTACTCACCAAACTCACGGCGCAACCTGGCCAATTTCCCGCCATGTGCCTTGATGTTGCAAGCCCTCTCCTCTGCAGCTGTTGGGAGAGAAGCACACCATTATGTGTACCACTTTATCAGACATTCAAGATTAGATACTGGTTCAAGACAGGCAATGTTACATACATACATGTAGGACATTCCCAGCCCAGAATTATTGGACCCCAGTGTCCAAGAGAGCCCCCTTCCATTTTTTCAGGTCATCATGGTGGGGATATCACTGCTCACCTGTGCGGGGGATGCCAGTTGCACTGATGAGGTCCCTTGCCAGCCAGTCCCAGGCCTCTGCCTTGCACTCTGAACCCTGGTAACCTCCCTGCATCAGCTGGCCCTCATGGTTTTTGACAAGGAGTCTAACCATAGCCTTGGACTTCTGAATGCCCCACTGCTGTGCCCAAAAGTGTGAACCCTCTCCAAAGCCTTCCATTGTATCCTTCAGAGACAGAACTCCAACAGATTATGCTGTATTCCTGCCTACTGGGCTTAATATATCCTATTTTCACACCCTTACATGCCATTGAGCAATATTTAAAAGTTCAGTGCATTACTTAGCAGTGCACAAACCAGTGCAGCTCAACTGAGCAGTTCTAATACCCTTATGCTTAGCAGTGCTTAGCGTTGTGCAAACCAGCTAAGAAGAGCTGAGCAGTCTTAAACATTTTCAGCTGTTATTGTGTTTAGGCAGTGCTTTGCATGGGTTTAACAGGTCTTAGCAGAGCTTAGCTGTGAAGAGCAGGCCAGTATTTAAAAATAATTTGCCTAATTTGTATTTCAAACAAAAGTGCTAACTTGCTCTTTCATGTATTCAAACCCTGCACTGACTGCACATGAGGCCATAACTCTTACCATTTAGCTACATGGATATCTGAAATTTTGCTATACCTTTACATATACCACTGAGCTACCTTTAAGCAGCGCTGAGCATCATGGCACTCAGTGCAAACCTGCTCAGCTATGCTTAAACTAAATCTTTACAAACCAATTAAATATATCAGGTTTCTATTTTTAAATGTCTGGCAGGTGTATTGGCACCACTTAGCACTGCTGCACTCTGCACTGTGCCTCGCAAACATGCTTTAAAAAAAAAAAACATTCCTATAATACAATTGGACAGTGCAGGGAGTGTGTTACTCATCTGGGGACACAGCACCACATTCTATACACTGATTCAATAACCATATTCCATGGGTCTCCCTTGGCAATGCCCCATGGTTAATATGCATGGTGTGCTGCCAAGGAGGAACCGTGTATACAGACATGGTAACATTCTGTGTAGGCTCTACACTATGCTTACAGAGATTTTATTAAATCTAGGGGTTAATCTTAATTGCCAAACCAATTCCTTGTATTCATCCCTTTCCTCCCAGGTGCCACCTCTGATATTCACTGGTACAAGTTCTAAGTACAAACTTAAAAGTTCTAAATGTAACACAATTAGTAACTTGTGTAAATATTGCATTATTCAAATATGTAGTCTTAATATATTTTAAATGCTCATCAATCCTCTTTCAGAACATGTATTTGATTTGGGTCTATATGAATGAAAGTTCATATAATCGAATGCTGTAATGAGCGAAAATCCCAGAAATCAAGATGCATACTGTAGGATCACATTACAGTGAAGATTAGAGTATTTGCCCTTTCCTCACTGTAGTGCAATCTCGTAGTAGGAATATATATATAGTGGGGGGGGTATGGGAGGCACAGACCCCCACAATATCATTTTCGATTTCTGGGATTTTCGCTCATTAGAGCATTCGATTATATGAATTTTCATTCATATAATATAGACCCTTTGATTTTACCTATGTAAGTTAACCAGTCCTTTAGAATAACAGTTTCCATTAGCTGAGAACATAGTAGGCCAATTTTTACTAGAAATCACTTTCCTGTCCCCTTTAAGAAATGTAGGGATATTGATAGCATCTATCACATTTTCTAGCTCCCTTCTTTGTTTCATATTTATTCAAGTGTGTGTGTGTGTGTGTGTGTGTGTGTGTGTGTGTGTGTGTGTGTGTGTGTGTGTGTGTGTGTGTGAGATGGTGTGCAAAGTAAGTGTAGGGTGCTTAGTGGTAGGTTTTTTGTGTCTTCCATGGTAGTGCAACCTCGGATCTGGTATATATAAGTAGCGGGGGTTTGGGGGGCATGGCACCGCACATGGGGGTGCTGGGGTGCTTGCCCCCCTGCTTATGCACAGGTTTTGTAGGTGTGTGCATTTGGTGTTTTAGTAAATGTTTATGGGGGAGGTGGTGTTTGTGATGTTGTGGAGGAGGTTATATTAAAGAATTGAATGTCACTTGCTGAAAATTCAGTATTTTGAATTTTCGGAAAAGTGACATTCGGTTTTGTAATATTTCGGTATAGTGGGTGTTCAGTATTTAGATCTCGAGATACTGAAAGTCAGTCTTTTAGTATTTCGAGATTTATATATATATATATATATATATCTATATATATATCTATCTATCTATATATATATATGTACATATATATATGGGTCTACTGTGAAAGACTGAAAATCCACTTGTTCGAAAATGAACAGTGGATCCTCGGTTATGCGAAAGTGCACTTCGGCGAAGAATGGTTCAATGAACCAATAAATTGTGCCCCCCACACCCTCCTTGCTTAAATATACCAACTTTGAGATCGCACTACAGTGGGGAAACACATAAATTCCCTTTTCCCACTGTAGTGTGCTTCGGCACCTGTGTTCCTTAATGATTCGTTGAACCGTTCTTCACGGAAGTGCAGTTTAACTGAAGTGCACTTTTGCGTAACTGAGGATCCACTGTTCGTTTTCGAACAAGTAGATTGTCGGTCTTTTACAGTATACCCATATATATATATATATATATATATATATATATATATATATATATATATATATATATACACATATATAAACACATATACAAATGTTCACTCACATAAACAAATGTATATACATATACAATGCTCTTTGCACTGTGCTTTAGTATTCTAATTAATATAATTTATATCTTAATTTAAAGTGACTATATCAAATAAGAACATGCTGCCTTGTTGATTTATTATCCACAATTCAAGAGTGAATAAAACCATGAACATAGTGGTACTGTCATTGTAGATTTTGTGAACAGTTCCTAGGAAACAAAGTGTATGCCTCAAGTCAGGTGGATGCCCAAGTGCTTCTTAATATGAAGTGGCATATGCAAGTGGATTAATTTGGAAACTGTCGTACTTTGAGTCTCACTCTAAAAGTAGTCAAGGTTATGATGAAGATTCTTATAAAGACCTTGTTTTCTGCAGTCTGCTTCCCTCTGATGTGTGAGGTGACATTGGTTTGTTTCTGGGCCTATACAAAATAATATTGTCTAGTACAATAATATGTATGAGTGAGAAAAGAGCAAAGCTGAGGCCATGCTTTTCATGATGTCTCACAAATATGTTTTGTTTAATTTTTATTTATTTGATAACCAGCAAAACTTGTAAGGTACAAGTGTCTCTTCTTTTCAAGAATGATCTGACAGCACTGTCTGACTAAGTAACTTGCTTGGGGGGGGGGGGCACCCATTAGAAAGATGGATGCCTAACAGGAGAGCTTGGAGGTTGTTTTAGTCAGAAATAAGGGCAAAATGAGAATTTGATGCATGAGCAAGGAAGGTGCAGATTCAGGACAGTCAACAGAACTTCAGCTTATACAAAGATTTAAGAATGCCCCATCTGAGCAGTTGGTGATCCTTCCTGACAGAATGATGCCCATGGTGGCAGATACAGAGACCTACCATGTTTCAACAGAAAAAAAGCATGAGCGCATAAATTGTTGAAGTTATGTAGGCAGCAGGACCTAACACTGATTACAGGTAAATACTAGGCTCTCAGTCTGTAGACTATTACAAGCCAAGCCAATGACCAGAGGTCAGAATTAAACCCTGTGCATTGTACCTGTGATATTAAAACCTTAACCTGTATAACAAACTTCCCTGTTTTAACGGGTTGCAGAGCACTACTGCTTTTACAGCAGACCAGCATCAAAAGGTAAGCAGTGATCTGAAAGGGCAGGCAAAGAAGTTAGATGAATTGGAAAACTGCTCATGCAGGAACAATGTCAGAGTTAAGTGACTGGCAGAAACACTGGTAGACAATGAATGCCCTCCTTTTAAGGAAAAAATGATAAGAGAGTGTCTACAACCTTTTGCTTATTTAAATCCAAATATCGAGTGGATCCATAGAGTAAGTCAGTGTAAGACCACAAACACTAGCTTTCCCCATCATATGCAGATGACCAAGAAATCTGCCTGGATGTGCAACTGGCTAATTTCTGTAAGCCGTAAATAAAAGGGAATTGTTTGAGGCTGCCATGCAATCACTTTTTCTGCTGACTGTTCTACAAGTCAGTATACACTTCGTCTATGGATGGCTACACTTAAAAAAAATGATTGGGACATTGCCATTATAAAGTACAGCTAATTTATCCTGCCAAGATAGTTATTGAAGCAGATGGAGAAAGATTATTTATTTGCATAAAAGAAAATATCCCAGAGTTCCTTAGTAAACTGCATGAGTAAGGGTGCTATGTTCAAGACCAGGGGCTTGAGGATCATATATCTGAGTTGAAGATCACCAAAAGAAAAGGAAATCAAAACCTAATTATCCAACTAATCACCACATAAACTTCTCCTCTGACGCTTTAGATGAGAAATTGCAGGAGCCAGACAAATCCCAATTGCCAAACACACTAAAGAGGAGAGTTCTTTGCAGCATTCAGATTAATCCAAGCTAACAGAGCCCAAACAAAATATAAAATATATGCTGGGCAGGGGTAGTGACGATCCCAAGATCAATCTTTAAATGTACTTATCCCTCATTAGACCCATTATAGAATACAACACCCCGTTTGGTATGTACCTCTCAAGACATCTGCAACAACTGGAAAGGCCGCAGAAATACCTCACTAAAAGAATCACAGGCCCTACGTTGACCGCCTTAAAAACTCCAGCTATACTCTGTCGCATATCGTCTACTCAGAGGCGATCTCTGCTTAACATACAAGGCCATGTCAAACCCAAAGCTGTTGGACATGCTCCACTTAAAGAAATCCCAATCCCTCAGAGCTACACGCTCCAGGGATCTAAACCTTGTCATCACAATAAACAAAACATGCTGGAGGGATAGGTTCCTGACCCACAGACTCCCCAGACTCTGGAATAGATTGCCCATACATGTCAAGCAGAGTGCCTCTTTGGCCCTCTTCGAAAGGAACCTTGACTGTTGGATGGGAGAAAGGAAATTCACCCCGGGGATCACGTCAGTTGCCCTGCTAGACAGGGGTCCAGGGAAGTAAATAGTGTGGGAAGAAATAGCCAGGGAGTTGTTACGGCTAGGCTTGTATAGGCCCTAGGGCTGATAGCCTAGTACCAACCTATGAACCTATGATAAGCACTGGTTTGAAGAATGGTCTAGAAGGGGTGATCATGCAGATCTACTGAAGACATGGCCTCATCCTGTGAGCAAAGGAAAAGGAGACGGATGATGTTAGTCAGAAATACCTTCTGGTTCAGCAGACACAGCAGATGAACACTTCTGGATAGCTATATACCTGCAGAGGCTGGACAAAAGTAGCCCTAATGGATGTACAACAATATAAAAGGGATCTTATCTGAGTGTACTTCTGGGTAGTCACATATTGCAGTTGTAGAGCAAAACCAATAACCTACTTGTTAATTAGGTATTTTTTACTCTCTGTTATGCATATACTGCAACATTTCACTGACTTCCTTCATTTTACCGATGATCATATAGCTGACTTTGTGTTTTTTCTACCTCACAGGACAAGCAGAGGAAGCTAAGTCAAGGCCCAGATAAAGGCCACAGGTGAGACAGAGGCAGGTCACTTGAATTTTTTATTTTATTTTATTTAAGATCTGTTTACTGGGAAAGTTCAACTGGGACAAAGCCCTTTTCAGAGGAGGCCCAGGGAGAAATGCTCCAAAAGCTTGTCTTTGAAATGTGGGAGGAAACCCAAATGAATGTGGGGAAGACATGCAAATTCTGCACAGAAGGCACCCCAGCTTAGAATTGAACCAGAGAACTTCTTGCTGTGAGGTGACAATGTTAACTGCTGTGCCACTGCAGTGCCCACGTTACCTATGTCTCACTTATTCTTCATTTATTCATTTGCACTACTGGGTGTGCTGTATACTCTTAATATTGTTTGTGATAAAAGCATGGTCCCGGAAGTTGGAAAATGCCCATTCTTCTCTGTTTATGTGAAGATGAATTGAGTGCAAAAAGTTTAAATGATAATATTTATTCTCTTCTTTTTCAACTAGGAGCTGAGTGATAGGAGAAAAGAGTGATAAGACAGGACAGCACTTCTTAACCTTTTAGAGCAAGAAATCGGGACAAATCCTAAAATAATGGAGGATAAAGGCCCTGAAAGAGGGACAGATCTTAAATATTGCTCTTATAAACTTAGGAAGTTGCTAGAATAACAGCATTGTGTTAGCATACATTTTTTGAAAAATATGAAGTCTGAAACTCAAATTATCATCATCATCATTATCATCATCATCATCATCATTATCATCGTCATCGTCATCATCATCATCATCATCATCAGCCCCTCATTTTTCTACATGCGGTTGGGGTACCGTGTTAACTGTTACCAACTATCTCGATTCAGTGCCACACTCCTGCCTTCTTCAACACTCATGCTTGACTGTCGCAGATCTTCTTTCACACAATCCATCTGGATGTCCTCGCTTCCTCTTACCTTCTTCCTGTCCGTCCCAAATCTTCCTCACCAGATTGTCTTCTGCTTTTCTACACGTGTGTCCAAACCACCGTAATCTGTTCTCTTTGATTTTTTCTGCAATTGGAGCTACTTTGGCTTCTGCTCCTATGTCCTCATTTCTTCATCTGTCCCACAGTGTACATCCTACCACCCTTCTCAGGCACTTCATTTCCATCACCTCTAGCTTCTTCAACTGTTCCGCCTTTACTGCACAGGTTTCTGTACCATACAGTAGTACTGGTTGCACCACTGTCTTGTACACCTTACGTTTCAGCTTCTTTTGCATTCTTCTGTCATAGACTACACCTGGCACTCTATGCCAGTTGGCTGCAGCCCCTCTGATTCTAGCTTTGACCTTTCATTCAGACAACCCTTCTCCTCAACCACCCCTCCCAGATACTTGAAGCTGTTTACCTGCTCCACTATCTTCCCTTCAATCTCTATTCTCAGCTTCTTCTGATTTCCCCAATTTGCTGCCATTACCACCATCTTATCTGTGCTTGGTTTCATCCCATGTGCCTTCAGATTTTCATTCCATTCTTCTATCCTTTGCTAAAGTTCCAGCTCAGAGTCTGCCTGTACTGCCACATCATCTGCATACAGCAGCTTTGTTGATCTGTCCCCTCCAACCTGTTTGCTAATGTAGTCCATCACCAGTATGAACAGCAGTGGGCTCAGAGCTGAACCCTGATGTACACCCACTCACACTGGGAACCCCTCTGTGAGGCCGAACACTGTTCATACTTGAATCACTGGATCCTTGTACATAGCTTGTACTAATTCTACCAATGTTTCTAGGACTTCAAACCACCACAGTACTGCCCAGATTAGCTTTCTTGGGACCTTGTCATATGCTTTCTCCAAGTCTAGGAATACCCATTTGGACTCTCTCCTCATCTCTAGCTTCTTCTCAAGTATCTGTCTCAATGCAAACATTGGGTCAGTTGTGCTGGATTCTGATCTGAATCCAAACTGCTCATCATCATCAACCCCCCTTTTCACATTTTATACATGGGGTCAAGGTGTCAGGTGAATTGTTGCCATCTCTCAATGCAATAGCACACTCCTGCGTTCTTTGACGCTCATGCCTGACTGTCACAGATCTTCTCTCTCACAATCCAATCACCTCTTTTCTTGATGTCCTCATTTCCTCTTACCTTCTTCCTGTCTGTCCCAAATCTTCTTCACGAGGTTGTCTTCTAGGTAATTTGATCTGAAACCGACATGTATGTCATTATTTAGTGACTTCAATCCTCAGTGATTTACTCCAAAAACACATATTTTATGAGAAACAGACCAGCAATATGAGGCAAAAATCTGGACATTTCTTGAAAATCTGGACACTTGAGAGCTATGGACAGGATATCTTGATGTATGTTTCTTCTTCTTATTGATACACTGAATGGCAATGTGTGCTTAGTGTATGTGTATGCTGATAGATGTGGTTTAATTTAAGGGTTAGCAAATGAGAGCTACTGAGTTTGTTTAGATTATATGTTACTAAGTTTATGTCGCAAGTTATTACAGTAAGTAGCTTATGTCCATTGCTAAGGTGACAATGATTCAGTCTTAAGAGGTTCATTCTCCATGCCAAATCCAACCACCGGGGCTGCTCAGTTTGAGTGTAGGTGTTATGTGACACCAATATAAAAGCTTGTTCAACAGTACATCAGATTTAGGGAGGTTGGGAGGGGTGATGACATACCAACCAGGATGGTAGCAAGGAATCTTACTTGCACATGTAAGTAAACATATGCAAAGTGGCAACTTGAATCTCAGATTCTTATCTTGGAACATAGTGGGCAGTGATCACCCTATAAGAACAAAATGCAGAGGGGTCAAAGGGGAAGTGGCGCCATTGTATTCCTACAGGACGCTAAACTGAAAATTAAGGAGACAAATAAGTTTAGATGTTTTCATTATCCATCCACCTTCACAGATCATCGGGGGGGGGTAAAAAAGGGCTAATACTTAGCTTTCACAGAAGTCTTGCAATGCATGGATGGTATGGATGTGGAGTAGGAATATGGGTGACGTGGAAAGGCAGGATCAGTGGCACAGTATGGGTTTCTGGGAATATGTATTCACCAGTGGCGGCTGGTGACTTCAAATCACAGGGGGGCTGCAGGAGGCGCTGAATGGGTGGGGTCAAAGGGAAGGGGTGTGGTCAACCATAAAGGGGAGGAGCTATGCACAAAACCACAAAATACTAACTTTAATTAAATACGCTGCCCTGGGTGGCAAAGCATCATTATGAAAGTCCAATCAAGACAAAAATAAGTGTAGAAGAATAAAAATATTTCAATGCATTGGCTGCATGACAGCTTACTTAATATCTAGATGGAAACAAAAGGTTGTGAGGCATAAAAAAATAAATTACTTTTTAAATACATTACTGGAATGCCGTTGTGAGGCATGAAAAAATAAATTACTTTTTAAATACATTACTGGAATGCCAGTCAAAATCAAGTATAAGAAAAACCAGAAGCACTCAACTCAAACCACTTCTCCTTGCACTGCAGTTCTAATTATAATATATTCAGCTTTATTAAAGTACCAAGTAACATGCTGAAAGTAGAAATCTATGTGATGCCCCCACTTGTAAAAATGTTTCTTATCCAAAAAAGACCTGCTGCCTGACAACTTGTTTCATGGGGAAAACATGATAAAAGTAAAAAATGAAAAGCAAACAAGAAACAAGCTCAAGATACATTGCTTAAAGGATTACTGTACAGGTTATGGACCACACATGATTGGCATTCTGCTTAGTTTACGGGTAAAGTCTGTAGAGATGACTGGAAGTCTCCAACAAGTGTAATGAGCTTTTTAAAATAATGGAATCCTGTCCTTTAATACCCAAGGCTTATACATTATCTAGTCAAGTATTCTCTGCATGGCAACAACAGAAAGGCTTTCAATGTTGGCAATTCTTTAACAGTATGCTTATTAAAGCTTACTTGCATCTTATGATCTCAGACAAGCTTACCTTATGGTCATTAAAGCATTGCTACTTAAACACAGAGCAACAGGCACTTTGAGTAATAAGCATAAATCTGAGTAATAAGCATAAATCAACAGTACAAAAATATGACAGAAACCAGACCATTCTGCAAAATCAAGGACAGATGAAAAGCCACTGTAGTACTTATGCAGTGTGTCCTCCCCATCCAAGGTAGATACAACTACTCCTTGCCTTGCTTGGACACATCCAGAGTCACTACATGGGGAGTGGGGTGCAACAAGCATGTCACAATTTGAAATCTCTCTGGCTGACTGTGATGGCCCTGACACATTTGTCATACCTCTCAACCTCAAGAGCAAGAAATCTGGACAAAGCCATACACAGAAGTGGGACAAAGGCACAACAATAAGGACAATTTTTAAATATTGCTCTAATAAACTTAGAAAGATAATAGAATAGGTCTTGCATTAGTATGAATTTTCTGAAGGGTATAAAATCTGAAACTCAAATGTCTGTCATTTTCTAACTTCAGTCTTTAGTGATTTGTCATTAATTTGCCAAAAACACAATTTTATGAAAAATGGACCAAAATGTGATGCAAAATATAAAATAGACACACAATACAGCTTCTACCTGTCAAAGAAGGGACACTTTAATATTAGTACTGCTACCTTGAGCAGCTGACAAAATAAAATAATCTACATGCATTTCAAGTAATCTATAACTTTGATTATTACAGTTATTTCTTAATTGTAAACCCTCCATGTTTTCTTCCAAAATTGCTATTTTGTGGAGGGATTATTAGGGGAAGAGCAACATTTTGAGCCAAAAATTGGGGACAGTTGAGAGGTTGGCTATGCCTAATTCTATAAAGCAATTTATTTGCATGTACCTCTCAACCTGTTAATGCAGTAAATCTGAACAAGGCCAAATATATTGGGGCACATATAAACAGTACTAAAAATTGCTCTTGTATAAATTGAGACAGTTGATAGAACGGCTCTTACTTTAACATGCATTTTTATGAAGGTTATGAAGTCTGAAACTTATTATTTAGTGACTTCTGGCAAATCATTTAGGAATTAAAACTACAAATTTTATGAACAACAAACCAAAAATAAGAAGCAAAAATCTATTCATTCTTTGAAAATCTGGACAGTTGGGAGGTATAGTTCAGCTGGGCCTGTCTGAGTTTGCTGCCCTTCCCCCCCTGACAAACTAATGGTTGAACTGGAGCCTCTGCAGCCATTCCAATTAACCATTACTTGGCTATTTCACTCCATTTACCATAAACACTAATGTGCTTACTGCTTTACTTCAATGATTGGACTTCATTTGAAAGTTTTATTTTGTATTTTACAGCACAAACATTAAGTCATCTGTTAAACAAAGCAATGCAGTCTCACAATGAAAACTTAGCATTAAAACTTCCCTGCCCTTGAAACTCACATTCATTGAAACAGCATTGAAACCCACATTCAAAGAAAATACATTTTTGCCAGTGGCAGATAAAGATTAATTTTGGGCTGTTTTCGAATCATAGGCCCCTTGCATATGAAACATACATGTGCTCTTTGATACACCTTCCTCATTGTACTAAAATTATATTCCTTGTACAATACAGTACACTTGTTAGAGGGTGTTTTAAATTTGTTTTGAACATTTTTCCAGTAAGCAATGAAACAAAACATATGCACCCATAATGGCAAAACTGCCCAGTTGAGAACATTTATCATACAAAAGTCTACTCAGACTTCCACAGTCCACCATTATTAGTAAATATACACAATTCTACAGTCCACCATTATTAGTAAATATGCACAATTCCACAGTCCACCATTATTAGTAAATATGCACAATTCTACAGTCCACCATTATCAGTAAATATGCACAATTCTACAGTGCACCTTTATCAGTAAATATGCACAATTATACAGTCCATATTCAGTGAATTCAGTTCTTGCCATAGCTGTCAACCTTAGCACAAAAACCTGGACGAAGCCAATAATGGGGGAATACAGTCCCAAAAATAGGGACAAATTTAAAATATTCATCTTATAAACTTAGAAAATTGCTAGAAAAAAAGGTTGTGCTACTATGTATGTATTCTGAAGAACATGAAGTTTGAAATTCAAATGCCGGTCAATTTTACTGCGGACAGAACAAAAACAATTTTCAGCAGAGACGCAGGGATTAATACTGCAGACACATCTTTGTAAAATGGCAGGGCACCAGAGCAAATCCACACAAACACAGGGAGGAGATGCAGACTCCACACAGAAGCCACCCCAACCAAGAATCAAACCAGAAAACCTATAGCTGTGAGGCAACAATACTACCACTGCACCATCAAATCTGCAAGGAATTAAACATTCAGAAACCTGAAGTCTGAAATTCAAATGCCGGTCAATTTTACTGCGGACAGAACAAAAACAATTTTCAGCAGAGGCGCAGGGATTAATACTGCAGACATGTCTTTGTAAAATGGCAGGGCACCAGAGCAAATCCACACAAACACAGGGAGGAGATGCAGACTCCACACAGAAGCCACCCCAACGAAGAATCAAACCAGAAAACCTATAGCTGTGAGGCAACAATACTACCACTGCACCATCAAATCTGCAAGGATTTAAACATTCAGAAACCTGAAGTCTGAAATTCAAATGCCGGTCAATTTTACTGCGGACAGAACAAAAACAATTTTCAGCAGAGACGCAGGGATTAATACTGCAGACACGTCTTTGTAAGATGGCAGGGCACCAGAGCAAATCCACACAAACACAGGGAGGAGATGCAGACTCCACACAGAAGCCACCCCAACCAAGAATCAAACCAGAAAACCTATAGCTGTGAGGCAACAATACTACCACTGCACCATCAAATCTGCAAGGAATTAAACATTCAGAAACCTGAAGTCTGAAATTCAAATGCCGGTCAATTTTATTTAACATTTGTTAATCAGGACAGTCTGACTTGGAACAATTTTCAGCAGAGGCCCAGGAAGAAATAATGCAGACATGTCTTTGTAACATGGGAGGACACAAAAGCAAACCCACGGAGAAGATACGGACCCCACAAAGAAGGAACCCCAGCCAAGAATCAAACCTGAGAACCTGCAGCTGTGAGGCAACAATGCTACTACTACACCATCAAATATCAAGCATTGCAACATTTACAAACCACAGATATTATGAGGAACAGCTCAGATCAAATATGAGGCAAAAATCTGCAATTTTTTTACAAATGGTGGTGGGTAGGGAACTCAAGTCTTTAACACCTGCATACAGGGAACAGGGTTCAAGCCTGAGGTATTCCCTACCACACCACCATGAGCACCTGGGGCATTTACACACACACACACACACACACACACACACACACACACACACACACACACACACACACACACACACACACACCTACACACCTCCAGTTACAAGCACCAGCTAACACATACACAACTCCAGTTACAAGCACCAGCTAACACATATACAACTCCAGTTACAAGCACCAGCTAACACATACACAACTCCAGTTACAAGCACCAGCTAACACATACACAACTCCAGTTACAAGCACCAGCTAACACATACACAACTCCAGTTACAAGCACAACTCCACCAACACATAAAGTAAAATGCACCATACACTTACCTGTCTGTTCTCCATCCCATATCCTGCCCCCGCAATACTCACAAAGACCTGCAAGATCCCAGTAAAGCTCCTTCCTGATGATGAGATCCCAAGCATACACTTACCTGTCTGTTCTCCATCCCATATCCTGCCCCCGCAATACTCACAAAGACCTGCGAGATCCCAGTAAAGCTCCTTCCTGATGATGAGATCCCAAGCTCCCTCCCGAGACTGTTGCTGCTGCAGTCCAGATGCGATGTATCCTCCCAGCGTGTCAGTGCACAGACGTCTCCTTGTGTCCCTCTATGAGTTCTGCCGGACTGCCTTGAGCATGCGCATAGTCGGGACTACTGCGAAAATTTAAAAAAATAATTTTTTTTTGTTTTCTTTTTTTTTTTTGTTTTCTTTTTTAATTTGAGGGGGCTGCAGTCCGGCAGCCCGATGCCACGAGCCGCCCCTGGTATTCACCCAATCAAGATAGAGTAGTCTTCTTGCAGCAGATACTACACAATTGCAAGTTTGGCCAGTGACTTCAATTTGGTCCTGAATGAAAAAACAGGATAGGTTATAAAGCAAGGAGTACCATAAAACATGTCAAGAGTATTTGTACAGGATGGTTGGAGGAGAGTAACTGTAAAGATTAGGGGACCTAAGTAGATACTAATCTTTCCTTTGATAATCATATTGCCAAGGTGGTTAGAAAATCCTTCTATGTGGCCCACCTAATCACAAAAGCGTTCGCATCTAGAACAAAAGAGGTTATTGTGACTCTCTACTCATCACTCATTAGACCCATCATAGAATACAATGCCCCATTTGGGATGTACCTTACAAGACACCGGCAACAGCTGGAAAGACCACAAAAGTACCTCACCAAGAGGATTACTGCCCTCAAACAGATGTCTTATGCAGCCCGACTCAAGAAACTCCAGCTGTACTCGGTTGCATACCGCTTACTCAGAGGTGATCTCTGCCTGACATACAAGGTCATATCCAACCCAGAATTGATGGACATGCTCCACCTAAGAAAAACAAATCCCAGAGAGCCACACACTCTAGAGATATAAACCTCACCACAACGATAAATAGGACATGCTGGAGGGATAGATTCCTGTCCCAGAGACTCCCCATGCTTTGGAACAGGATTTCAATATACATCAGGCAGATCCCCTCACTAACACTCTTCAAGAGAAACCTTGACGGGTGGATAGGAAACAGAAAATTTACCCTGGGGATCACTGCAGTGGCTCTGCTGGACAGAGGCACAGGGAACTAATGGCTTTGCTGGACAGAGGCACAGGGAACTAATCTAAGGGGGTGGCGAAAGCCAACACATTCTTGCTACGCTTATAAATGCCCTTGGGCAGATAGCCTAGTACTTACCTATGAACCTAAGATGCTTGGATGAAAATGCATCTTGAAGAGGTGAAGATTTCTTTTTGAAGGAACTCACAAGACAAGGTAGACATGTTGACCTTGTGCTAATACAAAGGCAGATGTTAGAAAGGAAGATAGGGAAATTAAACTTTTATGATCATGCTCCTATGGTAGAAAAGGCAGAGATTTCCTGAGCCAAGCAGAAGTAAAAATGTAGATGGGCTCAATGTAAATAGAAAACACTGGAAAGCAAGCTGGAATTCCTACTGGTGGTAGAGGATGTGATTTATAAAAACATTGAGGAAAAGGGTGGAGATGGGAATCCTTTGGTGGGGAGACTGTAAAGTGTTATTATGGTGAGAGCTAACGGAGAGAGATGGTAAGGAAAGATAAGTATGTTGACACCTGGTAGCACAAAAAGAATGTCAGCTCACAGAGATGAAGAGAAATTTATATATAATAGGATGGATGGACAAGAGCTTGAGGAGGTGATAAAGAGACTGCGAACATAAATTCTTTGTTCAGATATTTCCTAAACAGAAGTGGAATTAATGAGAATGCAAGCTTTCTAGTGTCTGAAAGGAGAATAAAATCCCAGGGTGATTTCCTGGGATTTCAAACAGAACAAGAAAAAATAGGGGATGTGAGCAATTAGGAGGATTGAGGGGAGACATTGTTTAGAGATAGTGCTATCAGTAAGGAATTTATACAGTATTACTTTACTTTATATATGTCTGACTTGGCTGAGTTAGAGGGGTGTTGGGATTTTGAGGTAACTAAACGGAATGCCTTTCATGGTGAACGGAGGGGTTCTTTAGACAAGGTTACATGCTTACAAGAAGTTAAAAGGCCATTGATAGTATCATTTTAGGTAAAGCTGCTCGACCTAATGGTTTCCCAGCCAAGCTTTACAAATGGGGGGGAGGGAGTTAAATGATACTCAAAGCTCTGACTTGGTTGTGTAATATTAGATGGTAGGGAAGCAGGCACGGTAGAGTGGGATAAGGACATAACTTACGATGACTGCTAAAGTCAAGGATGATATATCCCGGGAGAAAATCTTGTAGGACAATTTTGCCTATCAATGTAGATCTAAATATATTGGCAATCATTCTGGTTAAATGCATAGATAAATGCTTCCCAATGATGTTAATGGAAGGTCAAGCTGGTCCATTCCAAAAAGATCTAGCTCTCTTAATTGATGGACACTTCCAGCATTTCTTCAATGTTACTCAGAGCAGAAAAGAAATGAAGGTCTGATCCTTTTCCATAATCAGAACTTTTTGACTCCATAGAATAGGCTTTATATTCCAGATCCTACATGATACATAATTGGGAAGGAGGTTCATAACATGGGAGAGACATTTAGGGTATGTATCAATGGTGGACTTTCTGACCCCAGATGCATTAATTATGGGGACACAGCAAGGGTGTCCATTATTCCCCAGTTTATTTATCTTAACCATGGAGGAATTGATGTTTAATGTGGATAAATATCTTGCGGAAACATATATATTTGCAGATGACTGCATTCTTTTGTTGGAAGATATTAATATGCTGGGACAAGGAATCTTGAGGATTTTTAAGGATTTTGCTAAGGTCTTGCTTTAGCATTGTAAAGAGAACAACATGCTAGTTACATGTATTTGATATTATAGGGGAAAGGAAGCCCTGCGTTTTCCCATTCAGGAAGGTAGCATATGCCAAATACCTTGGTCCCATAGTAGGTAAAGTGTGGAAAGATACATGTTACATGAATTTGGATAAAACACAGACCATGTTGCAGGGAAAGTTGATTCCTAATTTGAAACATTTCCAAATTATACAAGGTAAGATACAGGCTATCACAAGTTTGATTTTGCCTCATGTTTTCTACCTAGTTAAACATCTGCCATTAGCCTCCAATTAATACTCGGCATTCAAAGAATGATGGAGGAAGCAGTTAAGGGCAGGACATTGTCTAGGGTAGCACTGGGAAATCTAAAACTCCACGAGGTTATGGAAGCTGAGGACTAGCCAATATTCCCTTTTATACCCTCCTTTTTTCAGTTAGCTCAATCTATTACCATTTACATTAGGTATCCAGCATCAGTCATAACTGTAAAACTCTGGGATGAAGGGGATCTCCTGAAAACATGGATTCCCACATTGAAAAGAGAGGCTGCTAGACCAGGAGATAGTAGATGGGGGTCAGGACCAACCAGTATTTTATGGCACAACCCCATAGTAATTTGAATTTTCTGGTCTAGATTGGAAAAAGCTGGAGAGCAACAGGAATCAAGAGCTGGAACTAGCGTTATGATCAGAAAATGAGCTTTTTCAAACACTCAGTTCTCTTCTATGCCCATCTAAAGTCAGTGGGCAAGAGTTGTTTGCTTATGAGCCAGTAAAGGTAATGGATTGAAGGGAACCTGATACATGTCCTGCTTTGGGGCAAATGGAAATCAGTTCTAAGTGCAATGCCAGCACCATTTACAACGACCTTTCGAAGCAAAAAGCAAATCAAATGTGTAAGAACTTGTGTTCCCAGTGGCATAGGAAAGAAGAAATACATTTAGATAAGAAAGACTGGGATGAGATATGTGGAGCCCTCTACAGGCTAAAAAGTTACAGTTATTACATAATTGGTACTAAACACCCCAGAAGCTGTATGATTTAAGAGAGATGACAAATAACAACTGTCGAAGAAATGGACTGCCTGATGTGGGAAAAGTTTACATGTTTGGGATTGTCAGATTGATGCTGATTACCGAGAAGACTTAAGATAAATACTTGAATGATTCAAGGGGATAGAAGTTAATCAAAAGTACTGGATATCAGGTTACAATGTCCAGGGTTC
Source organism: Protopterus annectens (assembly GCF_019279795.1). NCBI lineage: Eukaryota > Metazoa > Chordata > Ceratodontiformes > Protopteridae > Protopterus > Protopterus annectens. The sequence goes on along the minus strand of NC_056740.1, from coordinate 490,554,867 downwards.
ATACCAGGAGAGAAAAAAGGAGTAAAAAGGATGTGAAAAGGGTGCTTGCAAGTAAGACCTTGATCACTACCGAATGGCAGACCCTTACTCAGCTGGGCATATTGAAAAAATGTATTCATCTTTTAAATATGCTAGAGGGGGGGTTCTGCATTCTGGAGTACATGACTATCCTTTTCAAGGAATACAGGTTTGTTTAGCATTCACTTTATGTTTTAGTTTACAAACTGGTGCATAAGCCTGGATTGAAGATGTTGATACGTGTATAATGAAGTCTATATTAACTATGGTATATCATGTATATAGTGTACATGAATGGAGTTGATTGTTGTTGCCTGTTCATTACCTGTTTTCTTATTTGTAAAATTTAATAACCCTCAATTTAAAAAAACAAAAAGTATCTTGCCAGGAGTCAGAGCTATAAACTAGGGTGGGATGAAGGGGATAACTGCTCCAGCAGTAATCTGTTGTAAGGGGGGCTTGATTGTTATCCTAGAGGAGAGTGTTGATTGGTCCAGCTAGTCAGTTATGTGGCTTCTATTTTAGGCTGTGGTATCAGCAGTCATTTATTCTTGCATTATCTATGCACACAGTGTGTCTGTGTCTGTGTGTGTCTGTCTGTGTGTGTGTGCGTGTGTCTGTGTGTCTGTGTGTCTGTGTGTCTGTGTGTCTGTGTGTCTGTGTGTCTGTGTGTCTGTGTGTCTGTGTATGTGTCTGTGTGTGTCTGTGTCTGCGTGTGTCTGCGTGTCTGTGTCTGTGTGTGTGTGTGTGTGTGTGTGTGTGTGTGTGTGTGTGTAATATTATAGCTTTTTGCTACAGTTGCTGAAAGTGCTTAGAGTTTTTTTTCTAGCTGTAGAGGAATTTGTTTTTTGCTCCTCGACTCTTGTTGAATGGGGAGAAGCACCAGGTTGGGGGGATTGCCCATGGCTTTAGCTGCATCTCTGCTCAGAGAACAGAGTCACATACCAGACAAATGAAGACTGAAGGAAGCAAACCCATAATTGGGATGTTTATTAGCAGCTTACAGCCTTAATCCACTGTACTAAACTTCCAGACAGGAAACAGAACAACCAATGTCTGCTTACAACAAACTTACTGTGGAATGTGATACGAAAAGCTATCAAAGCTAACATGAATAAAGCAGATATTATTTCATTGCTTCTCAGAAAGTTTATTTTCCCAAAATCTTGCAATTTTTTTTCATGCTGGCTTCATAAAATGTTTGACATTATTGCTATATTTACATTTTATTTACCATTTTATTTGCTGAGTGACAAGGAAATTGAGTTATATAACTAGGCTTGTTAAGGGTCCTTAAATCAGTTAGCCTAGTCATCTCCCATGTACCTATGAAATAACTTTATTCAGATGTCTACTTCTACGAAATAAGTAACCCTACAAGTTCAAATATGTTGCTTTCCTTTTTCCTCACTAGTATGAATTATTTTTCCTTTTTGGTATGTCAGGTAATAAACAGTATAACATGAAGTTATTAGCACTCTGCTAAAGTATTATTCATGAAAAAGTAGAAGCAAATGTGACAGCAGCTATTATTATTTTAATTCCTGTGAAGCAACAACAAACAACAAAGAAAACAAAGCTGAGAGACGCTGTCAACAACCATTGATGTCTGCAGCTGCTTAGTTCAGAGCTCCTTTTAACTGACAGTTTAATTTTGCTTTCTCAGGATTATGTCTCACAGAAATGAAAAATTACACAGAAATACAAGGCAAACAGTATAATTAATGATCGGCTAATGAAAGTAGCATTCAAAAGTGAATAACAACATAAAAAAGAAACATGGCTACTTGTGCACCTGCTCAAAAAACATGAAATGTTAGGGATCGATTATGCAAGTAATAATGCCCAATAGGGCAAGTTCCGCATAAAACTTGTGTTTATTAAGCAAAATTATTGAGGACTGAAGGTCACTAAACAATGATCGATATTTAAGTCTCAGACTTCTTATCCTTTAGAAAATGCATGCTAATGTAACACCTGCTATTTTGTCAACTTTCTAATTTTATAAGAGTGATATTTAAAATCTGTTACTGATTTTGGGCTTTTGTCCCTCCATTATTTTTGGCCTTTTTTCAGAATTCTTCTGCTAAGAGGTTAAAACGTGGGTAAGCCCACCACAGAAAGTGGCTTTCTTTACATTTGTGAGCATGGAACAACAAACAATTTAACTCAAGGCAACTTTAGAGTTGCCTTATCTATGTGCTTACACAAAGCTGTGGAAAGTGAGCTACCATCTTTTATTACAGTTTTTAGCTGGCTGTGGCCTGGATCAGCACTGCCTTTTGTTTTACAACTTCCTGGCTAACTGGTCACAGTTTATGAAGTGAAATTATGTACCCTGTCCTCCCCTCTCAGTATGTATCATGCTACCAAAAGATCTTAGTTTGGCTCTCTTGCAGTTTTCATGTTTGTGGCCGACTTATATTCTCACAACAGTCTAGCTTACTGAACATAGACAACCAGATGACGCTACTGTAGTTTGTTTGGGCCAAAACATTAAAAAGGATTCCAAATGTCTTCACTGGTAAATAGTGCTTCTAGACGTAGGCTGCATCTGGATGGACAACACACACACACACACACACACACACACACACACACACACACACACACACACACACACACATCTCCACAAAGGACATAGGTCCATATTATGCTGTTGATTCCAGATAACCATCAGAGACCTAAGCCACAACAATCATATCTTAAGTAAATGAAATTACTAATTTATGCCTAATTTTGACTACTTTGAATTGAGGGCTTGAGGAGTCAGACTTGGAGTGTGTTCACAATTGCTCGTTCATTAATATTATGCTTAAGCTACTCTTCTCCTTTGCATTCAAAGGAAGTTTAGTCAATAAAGGAAGGATTCTCAAGGCTGTAGCTATTTCACCAGCAGGTCCTATTTATGTTTCAGAGGAAGTTAAGATCTCTTGAGTAGGTGTTGAGGGTATTGCTACTTTTGTTAATGTGCAGGAGGTTGCATAAGACAGGATCCCTCTAGGCTTTCTAAGCTAGACAGAGCTCACCTTTCAAGGACTCTGTATGAAACAGGAAATAGAGAGAGAGGGAGAGAGAGTGCTTTAAGGCAGTCTAGGTGGCTGAAAGAAGTCATGCCTTTGATTATCTTAGTGAGAAAATGTTGCAGTCTCTTAAGCTGGGTCATATGCCTAGACAAGTACATACTAAAGGGGACATTAATTTCTTTAGAACTAGAACTCCATTCCACTGGCACAAATCCAATGGAGAGGCTGAGGCTGAATAGGTTTAGTAGCAAATCTACCAGACAGTATCTGGTGCTGACAAGAGGGCCTGGCACATTATTGGGACCCACAGAACACCTGTTTTGACTTTGATGACAACAGTGAGAACCTGTTCAGAGGTGATCAGAAAAGATGGTTGGGTGTGTTCATATATTGGGGGAAGTTAGGGGGAGGAAAAGTTAGAGCTGAATTTGTCTGCTAATACACTTCTCAACTGTACAGATTTTCAAGAATGTCCCAATTTTGCCCACATCTTTTTGGTCCATTTTCATAAAATTGTGGTTTTCTGGCAAATTAGTGGTAAATCATTAAAGATTGAAGTTCAAAGATAATGACGGACATTTGAGTTTCAGACTTCATATCCTTCAGAAAATTCATGCTAATGCAAAACCTGTTATTCTATCAACTTTCTAAATTTTTACCAGTGATATTTAAAAATTGTCCCTATTTTTGGGCTTTTGTCCATCTTATTTATTGCTTTGTCCAGATTTCTTTCTCTAAGAGATTGAGAGTTATGTCTGCTAATATGTTGACTCTTTCCTCATGGCCAAGTAAGTGTTGCTGTGCTCTAATCTGGCAGTGAGTGTAGAGAGTTAAGGTTATGAATTGTAGTTCCTTTGGTGCAGGATGTGATTCCCTCATTTGCCTACTGTATAACTTTGAACAAGTATTGTAACCAGGCAGTGCTTGGGGACAACTGGGAATTTAGGGTAGGCTCCTCAGTGGTTCCCTGGACTGTAGTTATATTAAGAATCTATAAAATGGCAGCAAAAAAATATGGGCATACATTTTTTTGGAAGAACTTATGCTTCTGACTTGTTAATAAGCTACTTCCTATTCCAAAAGTACATGGTTTAAATTGTTCAACCTTTGGTTGCCTACCGTGTGATTTTGAGCGAGTCACTTAACCAGATGGTGCTTTGGAGCAATTGAAAATTGACACTTGTGCTACTAACAATAGCAATAAAAGAGAAGGAGGGAATCTGGTAATAAAATTACCATGGGGGCAAACAATAAATCAACAGACCAGTAATGAGCCAGATGAAATCAGACACTGAAACTTGTAAAAAAGAAAAAAAAGCTTCCTCTCAGAAAGGCTATATACTATATAACCCTGAGGTCAAATACATAGATATATAGGCTGTTTTAGTTAAAGAACAAAATAATAAACCTAAAGTAAAATGCTTTAAAAACACTTCTGACAGCAGAATATTAGAACAAAACAAGAAATATTTTTTGTACTTTCCTGGTATAGACCAGTCTCATATGTAATATAACATAATTATGTAACAAAATGGAAAGCCTCATCATGAATCTAAGCAATAAAGGTACAGGGAACCTTCAAACACTGGACCATCTTATTTCAGATTCATCAAGGGCAGGTCATGTTTACTCAACCTATAGGACCTTTTTGAAAAGGTTGCCATAGCAATGGATGAAGTTAAAATAGTACACACCCCATAACTCGGCCTGGCCAAAGCTTTTGATACAATCCCCTATTCAGGCATAGTAGAACAGCTAAATAAATGTTGAATAATCCCCTACATCACCCACTGGATTGCCAGCTGGCTAACAGATAGGATGCAGAAAAAAAGAAAAAGTTGTCTCCACAAAGAGACCAGTCATCAGTGCAGTCCCGCTGGGTTCATTTCTGGCACCTCCTCTATTTGTCATTTACTTCTCTGAAGTAAAAGCCAATACCAAAAGGCTCTGGCTGACTATATTTACAGATCCCTGGAAGTTAGGAACAGTCACCAAATCCTTAAATAACATTGTTGTTTTTCAGAAAGGTTTTCCCCCAAACAAATAACTGGTGCCAAAATCATGGACTGAACTGAATGCCAAAAATACATTATTATATCCTTTAGAAAGCTATCTATCCCAGGAACTACTATAATGACAGAACAGTTTAGAGGACAAGGTATATGTCACAGAGGATACCACTGTTCTGGAACAGACACCCATCCATATAAAACAAAGCTAATCCTTGTCCATATACAAGCACAACTTGGACCTATGGATAAATAAAAGAAAATGTACCCCAGGACTGCCACCCGTACTACTAATGGGCAGAGGCAGTCCTGAAATGCTTTATCTCACACATGGTTCCCCCTCACATTATCAATAGTATGAAGCCAGTTATTCTCATTATGGGAATTATATAATTACTGACCATGGGATGGTCAGACCAATCTAACACCAAACAGGATAGACACCAAAAGAGAAATTGGCTAGGCTTAAAATAACCTGCAAGGGCAACTGGCCTAGTAGTTGCCTATGAACCTATGAACCTCAAGATACTCAGAATAACTACTGCCTTTTAATTTAAAAATTGTGTCCACAAAAGTCATCTTATTTCAGGTTAGTCACAATGGAGAACAGCAAGGCCTAGGTCCTGCAATAAATGGAATAAAATAATTAAAGGACGGGACAATCCAATCAACTGACAAAACAGATTCTCTATCAAAGTGATTACTTTAGCTATGGTTCTCATTGTCACTACTGACTCCTACCAAACCAAAAAAAAAAAAAGGCAGCTCTACCATGGCAAACAGTTTATAACAAGCTTTGTATGTTTAACAACAAGCAGATCCTTTATGATAACTCCCTTCTTAAATGTTAGCACTTTCATTACATATGCAAATTCTGGACTGTGTAACAAACCACAGCAACTGTGTAACAGGGTGTCAAGTTTAACTAGTAGCTGCTAGCCATAACTCTAGACAACACTACTGCTGCTACCTGGGACATGTTGGCATATGCCACCTACAAAAAGGCACCTAACGTTCTATACTTACCAAATATCAAGTAATGGGCTGCATATTATCATGGCAGGCCTTCTTGAAACCTTTATCGGTTCAGTCCATCTTTGGCTCTATCCTCCAGGTCCCTTTTATAGGTATGTCAACTGTACCTTCCAGTATCAGTCTGTAAACAATGAAACACTCTTGCTTTGCCCATTCACCAAAATGTCCATCATCACAACTTAAATAATCTGCCATGTGACCACTTTACTGGTAGCTGGCCCTCCAGATATCACCTAGATTTATATATGTCTTCAGATGTCCTGTTGATACCATCTAATTTATTTCCTTTTATCGAAAAAATAGTGAAGGCAATGTAATCATATTTCAATCCTATACCTCATTCCTAATGATACAGTTACCTCTTATGTTGTCGCACAGCTTGTCTGATAAATATTGTTATTTCATCTATGAAAGTTTAATCTAATTATTAATTCATTGTGCATTCCCAACTACATTATTCATGGCAATATTTTGTTCTGTAATTTCTGCTGCATGCCTGATGGTAAGAAGGATATTATGTAGGCAGGAAACAAGGTGGAAGGACAATGCAACAAAGCCTTTTGGCCTCGGATCCAGATTGTACTACTCAGGGGAAGGGCAAACATGAAATGGTGTAGGAAATGTGGAGTTTTCTGAAGGCAGTAAAGGATGTCAGCAGAATTAATGAAAGACTCATGGCAATCAGACTGCAGTGTGAGGGTAGAGCACTATTTACAACCTCATTCTATGCCCCAAAGCAGGGCTGTGATGCTGAAGAAAGGAGTGCATTTAAGCAGCAGTTGCAGGCCCTGCTAAATAAAATGAGACAAAATGAACTGGTGTTGATGGGGAGGCATCAGCACACAAACAGAATGGGGTAAGAGGGCTGCCACTGTCCACATGAGGGGGGGCAACAGGAATAAAGAAGGAGAAATCATAAGGCAAATTACTTGATGACAACCCATGATTCAACAAGAGAGACAAAATCAAATGCAAGACGGACTTCTGATTACCAAGGAAAGGGCATTGGGGTAGAATTAGTGACAAAATGAAAGCTACTGGGGAGGTAAATATTAATGAGCTATTTCCTGTTTTCCATGTTTTAATTTAGTCAGTGTCCATTGCTGTCTTTGTGCATATTTGCAAGTCACTTAACCAGGCAGTGCTTCAGAATCATAGCTTAAAAGGGTCCCTTGTTGGGGACAATGGAAGTACTAAGTTTAAAAATAAATACAAAAAATGTGAGAAGCATCTGCAGGCTGTTAAGAGACACAGTATCATAATATTTTGTTTTTATAAATATCTTTATTGAATTATGACTTGTGACATAGGCAGATTTACATTTATAAAAAAAGTAATCAAACTGTATTAACAAATTAACATTAGCAAACATTATTCTGGATCCTGGATTCACCCCTGTGCATTCAGCACATCGGCAGTGAGTGCCCTTCAACACTCGTTTCCATAACAGATACGGGTTTCACGGGATCGGGTTGCTAGCCAGATGCCCAGCCCTCCTCAGGGGGTGCAACAAGCATTATACTTCACATATATTGCTATATATCATATAACCTAAGCAACATTGCACAACTTATTCAATTTCTGACCCTTTTTTTAAACAAAAAACATTTTTTATTAAACCAGACCTGAAGTAGTCTAGAAGGACAAAAGCGATCTTTGTTAACAATAGGTTATGGAAATAGAATATGGTTTGCACAATGCATTTTTTGCATGCAAAATGTGTGTGTGTGTGTATATATATATATATATATATATATATATATATATACCACTCCCATCCTTGATAAAAAGTATATATATATATATAATGTTTGTGATGAAACTATTTTTCTGTTATTCTTGTTTTACTTGGATCACTTGTCTGTAGGCTTAATAAAGGATTGTTGACTGGAAACAGACTGTCTGTCCTGCTTGGATCACTTTTGAATACTTAGTAATTTTGTATAATATTTCAAAGTACATTTTTTATTTTTTGATTTAAAACAAGTTTAAGTTTGTTACTTCTTCTACCATTATCTAATCTTATCAGTATATACAGTGATTAACTAGATATATTTGAATTGAAAATCTTCCACACAGAGAAGTTTCTTGCGCTGTTTTATTAAACCATCACTTATGACATAAACAATCGTACATTTATATAAATGAAAACAAACCACAACACAATCCTAGTTGCAAGCATTTTACATTACAAACCATACTGACAAATCCCAGTTGCAAACATTACACATCACTTATAATCTACTCAATCATTTTCAGTCAAACATTACATATCTCATTTAAGTCCTACCTTCCTTTAAATCTCATTCCTCCCCTGTATGTATTGTTCCGACAATTCCCATTTTTCCTATGTAGTTTGCTCCTACCCTTTTCTAAAGATCTCAATTCCAGTTGTTTTATCTCTGTTATTATATTTGCTACTTCTAATATAGTCGGTTTAGATTTTGATTTCCATTTTCTAGTAATTGCTTTTTTGGCAGCCACCATAATTAGACAGAGCAAGGCCTTATCATATCTAGGCAATTCTGATTGTGTATCATAGCTCAGAAAAAAAAAACATCTTCCTCATCACACCAATCCACCCACCCAGTACATCTTGCAGGGAATCCTTAAAGTCCACCAACCCACCGCACTCCCAGAAAAAATATTCCTAAGTACCTGTTTCCTGTCACACCTCCAACATTTATTGTCTACCTGAGGAAAAATTCTCTGGAGTCTACTTAGGGGTATAAAAATATCTATGTAAATATTTCCAAGAAAAAATCTTAAATTTAGATTTTGTTGCATATTTGGGAGACATACATATATACAATCCTCCCATGGTTTCTTTATGAATTGTTTATCCATTCTCCCTTCCCCATTTTTTCTAAGCTCCTCTGATTGATTCTTATAGTTATCATGCAATATTTTATATGATTTACTAATTATTCCTTTTTTAATGGCAGCTTCTGTTCTAGTTTCTGCTAAAAACTCTACCAGTGCTGGTATTTCATTTAGGACCCCCCTATTTGTTTCTCTTTGCCTATACTCTGATATCGATCCTTGATAGGGGAGGCAATCTCTAACCTGCAGTCCAAATAGATTCTTGGTCTCTTCCCATTCTATTACCTTTCCCTCTCCAGTTATTTGCTCCCAATACCTGTTGTTCCTTTGTCGGTTTTCTCCAATAAATTCCAGCCCCCTCTTGCCTAGTGTCTATATCCCTAATTGCAGTCATCCCTATCAGCAGAATCTCCTATCTCCATTCTGGTGTTGGCTTAGTTCTTAGAATACTTTCTGCTACTTTATGGATAGAATAAATGTTACTGACTATGCAGCTATTTACCTGCAAAAAATAACTATCAGAGAGAGGGAGTGAGAGTAAAACTAAATAGGTCGTGCAGACAGTGATTGTTCCATAACTCCTGGAGTAATGCCAATTTGAAAGCTTTAGAACTCCATAGGAAAAGACTTCCTTGGGAACTCTGAGAAATGATCTAAGGTGAAAAAGAAAGATAAGCATTTGTAGACTCCATTACTGCTGAAATCCTAACCCACTTAATTAAGTTCTATTTCCATAGAACTGATAATCAAAGCACCTGCATGAGGCAAAGTGAAAGAGAAGACAGTGTGAGGAAGGGATGTAATTTAGGGCAGGTGGGACATTTTAGTCAGGTACTCTCATCTTGTTTTTTTTTTTTTTTTTGTTAGCTAGAAGACCATGTAGTTAGAAAAGCCACACAGTATAGGCATTTCTTCAATATGCAGGCTAAATGAAAGTGGCTTAATGGATGTTCTCTAAGATAGAAAGATGCACAGTTTGAAGGCATAGAAGCAGAAATGGTTAGAGGTATGTCATACTGTGCACTGCTCAGGTGGACAGAAGGCCTGCTGGGCCATAACTGACAGCTCTCTCCAGCAGCCCATCTCACTCCTGATTCTGCAAGCTGAAAGACCCTTTATTGTCAAAATACTACAAACTTATCCCACTGTTACACTGAAATTGAGGTACATAATGATCCAGGGTTACTCTGAGCCACATTTTTTTATTTATTTGTCTTTGTTGACTGGGAAAAGTCTAAGTGGGTAAAACACATTTTCAGTGGAGGCCTGGGGAGAAAAGTTCCACATTTAAGTTACAAATGATGTGCATTTATAATTGCAGGGTAAAAACCTTTATATATGAGCTTATTTACATGATTTTTACATATTTTACATAAACATAGCATTTTAATACAAAAAATCGAGAGAAATTAACATAAATTGGCTAATTATTGAATAGAGAAATGATATACAACAATTAATGCAGTTATAGCACGATGGCTGCAGGGAAAAGGTCACTCTGGGGTCTTTTTGAGTAGTAATAATTTGCAAGCAGACAAGTATAATGTAACTTAAAAAAATGGTAAGAGAGAGAAATGAAAGGAGAGGTTGTAGATGTGAACAGAAAGATAAGTGGACAGAGGAGGACTTGTAATTAGTTGTGGGGTGTGAGAGGAGGAGGAAGAGTAAGGTTTAGGAAATCAGTGCCACATGAGGAGGAGCGATAAGGTACAAAAAGACTGGGGAGCAAAGTGGCTGTAAGTGTTAGAGAAAAGCAATCTGAGTAAAGCTAGCCAGGTGAGCAGGAGGAACAGAGCCATCTTTGGCATAGGTGGTGTTTTAGCAAAGTTTTGAAACTATCTAAGTTTTCTGTTTAACTCTGTGGGGATTTCATTCCAGAGTTCTGACACAAAATGAGAGTAGAGAGAGAGAGTCTGTAGCAGTGTTGAATGTCTTACTGATACAGAGTAAAAGTTTATTGCTAGAGTGAAGGTCTCTGGTGGGTGAATAGCACACTAAAGAGTATTTTGTAATACTGGGCATTTTTCTGAAGTGTACAATAGGTTGTGGGCAATGATTAGTTGTGAGCATGTCAACTGGTTTTGGAGTTCAAACTAGTTTAATTGTTTTAATGCAAGGTATTGATGTGTTTGATAAGGTTGGTTAGTTGCAAATTTAGCTATTTTGTAGTAGCAAGAGGCTAGTTTAGTTTTATATGTAGTGTTGATGTTTGTGAGAATAGGGATAGCATATAACAGAAAAAGATGGAGGTATGTTACTGCTAAGGTAATCCTTGCTTGATCTGTCAGGTAGTGTTTGGCCCTATAGAGGGATCCAAAGTTTTGGTGAATTTTCTTGATGGAAAGAAGTATGTGGTGATCAAACTGGAGGTTGTCATCTATTATGACTCAGCGTAGTTTAGTTTGGTTTATAGTTTCCATTTTTGTGTTATTACTTGAGGTAATATGACATATTTGTTTCTGGTTAAGGTGTTGTTTTGGAGAAAATAGAATGCTTTTTTTTTTTTGTTTGTTTTTTTGGGGGGTTTTTTGGCATTAAGCAGCAAGTTAGAATTTTAGTCAGATTTCAATGTCAGTGAAATATTTTTGAATGATTTCCTGTGATTTTCTTATGGATGGGGCAGAATAGATAAGGGTTGCATCACTGGTATATTGTAAGAGAGTGGGAAGTGCTGTAGTGGTATGAAGTTTATTTATGAAAATATTAAATCAAAGGGGCCAAGTATTCACCCTTGGGGACCACCTACAGTGATTGGTTGAAATGCTGAAAGGTTTTGTTCAGAGGTTCATTGGTTCATAAGAGATTACTAGGCTAACATCTTAAGGGCCCTTGCAAGCCTAGCCAATATAACCTGATTTTACCCAATACATGGCCCCTAGGAGCAAGCGGATGTCATGAATTTGTGCCTGTGCATTGTGTACCTTACAGATTGTCCCTGTCCATAAGGGACATAAGCACGATCCCAGATGCAAATTTGTAATTCCCCATTCATTGATCCAAACTGCATTTGAAGAGGGCCAGGGAGGGGCTCTACTTAATGTGAATAGAAAGCCTGTTCCTAAAAAGGGGCACTGGATTTGTGAGTACCTTGCAGTTCAGGCATAGGTTATCCCCTTAACAGTCGGTAGGAGACAGATTAAAGGGATAGGGTTTTACTCTATCTGCATAGCTCATGTTGTTTACACCCTGTATTTTCTTTGTGAGGAACTTCTGAGGTCACTCCAGCTACTGCAAGTGCCTAGTCAAGTATATGCTAAATGGCGCATTGTACTCAATTATTGGTCATAGTGAAGGCTGAGTACAGCCTGGCTATAGTTTCCGTGGCTGGGGATGCCATACCTCTTGGGTCCAGTGTTTGGAGGTTTCCTATGTCGTTATTTATCAGGCCCATGACTATTCTTTCCATGACCTTACAGAAAAGACTGGTCAAACTTATAGTTCTTCAATTTCCCAGGTCAGTTGATGTTCCCCTTTATGCAGAGGGATGATTGTTGCTGTCGTCTGCTCTGCTGGGACAAAGCCAGTCCATAGACTGATGTTAAACAGAGATCCTAATGTACCTGATAAGTCCTGATTTAAGTTGTTTAAGTGGCAGCCTAGTGTATTGTCATCCCCATTGAAGCCATGTTTTTAGCTTTAGAGACTGCAGTGGCAACCTGTTCTTTGGTGACAATTGGCAGTGAAAAGGTGGAGGATATTTCTTGGGGGAGAACTGGGGGAGATGGCGAGATGAAATTTGAGCTAAATTTGTCGGCCAGCAGATTTGATATATCTTACAGCCCTTAAGATTGCAGACATAACTGAAAAATGCCTTATGGTTATCTTTAGCTTTAGAGGCTATTTTTATCTCAAAGTCTGCTTTCAGAGACTTGACTAGTTCCCTGATTTACTTGTTTAGACTACTGAGGGATTTTTTGCTCTGTTGTGCATATTCTGTTTTACTTCAAGACAGGACTTTCTTTCTTTTTTGTTGTACAAGCTTTTAATACCAGGGATCTATGAGGGTGTCTTGCTTTTGCAGTTTGACCTGGGTTTATTTCAGTCTGGTAGTGCGATTTCTGTGCAGTGGCTTATATGGTTGTACAGGACTTTTGTGTATGCCTCTGCATAAGTTTCTGTGTTTTCTTGATTTGGGGGAGCTTGGAAACTAGTTATGTCATCCCTTAATAGGGGGTAATTTACCTTAGAGCAGTTCTTAAAAGTTTTTTGTGTCAGGTGGGGGGACTAGTTTTACTTTTATTTCAAGAGAGATCGCTTTATGGTCTGATCTTACCACTGAGGAGATCACACAGTGTGGGGGCAGCACTCTCCCATATTTGTGAGCACCAGATCTAGGATATTTGTTTCCCCAGTGGGAGTGTAGACCAGCTGTTCCTGGGTATTTGAATTTACAAAGTCAAGAAATCTTTGGGCCTGCATGTTAGTGGTCATGTATGCTTCCCAATTAATGGAGGGGTAGTTAAAATCACCCATGAGTATAGTACTGGGCTAGATGATGAGTGATTCTGATAACTTTAAGTATGAGGTATGGGTTTCCTGATTCATGGTGGGAGACCTGTAGCTGGCAAGAATATGGTAATGGATTTTTCCCATGGTTAGTTGGACATGGAGTACCTCAAGCATGCCATATTGTTTGACCAGCCTGGAGGTGTGCTTATCCTTTATGTAGATATATGCACCTCCACTTTTTGTTTTTTCATGCTCAGTGGGTGGCTGTAACATATGAAAGCCATTATAGCCATGCACTGCTGGAGTACTTTCTATGGTTTTGAACCATGTTTCAGTAACTGCTTCCCTGGGCCTGGCTTGGATGTCTGTGACTAGAAAACCTTAGATTGGTTCTAAAACCATCTATGAACCTACAAAACTGATATAAGTAGTTTTTGCACTTACCCTATCTTAGTGCTATTTAACATGTTTGTGCTGCATTTATTGATTTTGTTGAATTTATCACTGTTTTTCAGCCAGCACTTGTTAAAGAAACACCATCTGTTTCTTACTGAACTTCTCTTAAGTCACTTTAACAGTATTCTGATATTTCCTAACCTCTTATACTGCAAAAACTGTTCTGAGTTTGGCAAAGTACTCCTCAGTTTACCAAAATATTTATATGTTTTGCAAAGTTTTTCTGTGTTTGCAAATGTAACATTTTTCTGTATTGTGAATATTTCTCATGGTTTTTGACCTTATTTTCAAGGATTCCTGGTACTACAGGAGTTTTGTCTTTTGTTATAAAGCATTTGTTACTGCACTTGAGCTCAAAATCAATTCATTTTACACTAAGAGGGTTTTAATTTGCACTCTGATGGGAGCAGAAGGTTGATTTAAACCATCCAAGTTGGGAGCTGCTGGTGGAAAGCTTACTGTGTGTTTATCTAATTGGTCTGAGGGTCTAATTGTGTAAAGGTCTTTCATCCTGCTGGTATTTCAGTATTTGCAAACATGTCTCAGGGTTTGTGAACTTATTTCCCAGGAGTTCTACCTTTTGTTGCAAATCATTTGTTACTGCACTTGAGCTCAAAACTAATTTGGTTTATATTAAGAGGATTTTATTTTGCACTCTGGTGGGAGCAGAGGACTGATTCAACCCATCCAGGTTAGGAACTGCTGAAGGTAGGCTTATTGTGTCGCTCATCTTGTCAGGATAAAACAGATAAACATCTGTGGATTCTGTTGAAGTAGCTTTATTATGTACAAACACATCAGGATTGAGACTTAATAAGTTTAACTTAGATAAACTTATAAAGAAACTAGCTATCACATTCATACATGGTCACCCTCTGGATGTACTCTCAACATAGCACTGAAGCTAGCATCTGCTGGCTATTTATATGCATTAAGCTGTTCCACTGTCTTTGGAAATGCTTCTTAAAGGTACAACACACTATTCTACATCCTCCTTCTTTGAAAAATGAGTTATGTATTATTAACAACATTAATTGACATGCAATTAATACAAAATAATTATTTGCCATGCAGTTATAGAGAACTATATACATATATACAATTATGTCCAGGTTGCTGTGTATTTCACACTAGGTCTGGAAATATGACCAAATTGTGTGGCATAGAAATTAGAACTAGGTCTAGAAATGGGACTGTCTCTGCTGAATATTCAACTCTGGGGACATCAGGAACATCATCAGGACTGGAAGTAGGAGTTAAGACACATTCTGCAACAGGAACATTGTCTGGATTGCTCTGGGATCTAGAATCTGTATCACAGGAACAATGCTGCAATATCGATTCTGATACAGGAAGAAGATGCCTGCCATTTCTCCTGTACTCCACACCCTCAGATTCCACAAAGTAGGATCTTGGCTCAGCAAATATACCTATTACTTCACCAATCCGGTCGAAATATTTTGCTGTTTGTATCCTCACTGTCTCTCCTTCTTTCAATGGATGAAGAAATCTGCTTGATTTATCACAGCTGGACTTCTGGAAAAAATGTTTTCTGAATAGCTGGAAACTGATTGTTCTGTTGTTTTTAGCTTTAGGGCTCAACAAACTGGAACTGACAGGCAATGTTGTTCTGGTTTGCCTAGACAGAAGTTTCTGAGCAGGCGAGCCAAGTATATCATCACGGAGTATGTTTCTGAGATTGAGTAAATTCAAAAAGACATCAGTATTATCACACTTTGACTTCTCTAGTAATTGCGTTGCACTCCGTACTGTATGTTCAGCTAGTCCATTTGACTGTGGATATTCAGGACTACTAGTAACATGTATGAAGTCCCATTCTTTTGCTAATTCTTGAAATAATTGACTGGTAAATTGGGTACCATTGTCAGAGATAAGCTTCTGTGGACTTCCGGAGGAATGACGTTTCAACTTGGTGATTGCAGCAGTGGACGTTAGGTTAGGTAGCAAATCGATCTCAAACCAGTTCAAATAAGAGTCTACCAACACTAAGTAATGCTGACTGTTCCACTAAAATATATCAGAAGCTACTGTTGACCAAGGTCGTTCAGGAACTTGACGTAGTTGAAGTGTTTCTTTTTGCAAATGCGGTTTAGTACTAATGCATACTGAACAAGACGAAAGGACTTTATCAATGTCTTTTACTAAAGAAGGTCAAAGTACTAGTCCTCTCAACCTTCTTTTGGTAAATTCAGAACCTGGATGACCATGATGCAAATTCTGGATGCATTCAAATTGTAAGGAAGCAGGAACAAAAATTTTAGGAACTTTGAAAATAATGCCATCTTCCATCAGCATTTCATCTTTGTAAGGAAAATAAGTTTGCACTTCAGGCGGTGCACTAGATTGTTTAGATGGCCATTCAATATTGATGTAGTAGATGAACTTTTGCAAAACTGGATCAGTCCTTGTATGATCTCTCAGCACATCAAGTCTCGTGGTAGAAAAATTGTGCACTCTCTAAAAGCTGCACTCTCTAAAGCCAAAATCACAGCATCCATGGGACCGGACAACATCCCAGGCTGCGTTTTACACAAACTTCAGAATGAACTGGCTCCTCACTTAAGCACCATGTTCAATAATAGCTTCGTATCAGGCTTTGTGCCCACTGAATGGTGCACAGCAACAGTTATCCCACTCCACAAAGGGGGAGCTACCACTGATCCCGGGAACTATAGACCTATTAACCTGACGAGCATGGTCTGCAAGGCCATGGAATGTATCATCATGGAACTCATAAACAAAGACATTGGTAACCTCCAAACTCTGGATCCCACCTAGTTCGGGTTTGTGAAAGGCAGATCATGCCTCCTGAACCTGATCGACTTCTTTGAGGCAGTCACCAAAGCCGTAGATGAGGGTAAGGTGGTTCACACAGCCTATCTTGACCTCGCCAAGGCTTTCAACACCATCCCCCATTCTGGAATTATAGCTAAACTCAATAAACTAGGCATAAATCCCTACGTCACAAGATGGGTTGTCAACTGGCTTACTGACAGAACCCACACTGTAAAAGTTGCAGACTCCAAATCTGACCTCAGACCAGTGACAAGTGGAGTACCACAGCGTTCCGTCCTGGGACCTCTCCTGTTTGGTATCTACTTTTCTGAAGTACAGGCTAACACAGAAGGCCTCTGGCTAACGAAGTTCACAGATGACTGCAAACTAGGAGCCATAGTCAAGTCCCCAAATGATGTGAACATCCTACAGAAGGGCCTCTCTGAGACAGATGCCTGGTGTCAGAGCCATGGCCTCAAGCGCAATGCCAAAAAGTGCAGTGTCATCCCCTTTGGTAAAAACTCTGTACCCATGAACTACCACATAGGCAGCAATCTACTTAACACCGAATGCGTGATAAGAGATCTTGGGACCCAGGTGGACAGTAGTCTCTCCTTTGATAGTCACATCACCACAGTAGTCAGGAAGTCCTTCTACGTGGCACACCTCATCATAAAAGGGTTCTCATCCAGGAAAAAAGAGGTCATCGTTCCCCTCTACTCAACACTCATTAGACCCATTATAGAGTACAACGCCCCTTTTGGAATGTACCTCACAAGACATCTGCAGCAGCTGGAAAGGCCACAGAAGTACCTCACAAAGAGGATTACTGGACTCAAACAAATGCCCTACACTGACCATCTCAAAAAACTCCAGCTTTACTCCGTAGCATATCGTCTACGCCGAGGTGATCTCTGCCTAACATATAAAGCTGTGTCAAACCCAGAGCTGTTGGACATGCTACACCTAAAGAAATCCCATTCCCTCCGAGCTACATGCTCTAGGGACCTAAACCTTGTCACCACAATAAACAGGACATGCTGGAGGGATAGATTCCTATCCCAGAGACTTCCCATACTCTGGAACAGGCTACCCATCTATGTCAAGCAAAGTTCTTCATTAGCACTCTTAAGAAAAATCTTGATGAGTGGATAGGAAATAGGAAATACACCCCGGGGATCTCTTCTGTGTCTCTGCTCGACAGTGGCACAGGAAAATAACTTTCTTGGGTGGCGTAAGCCAGGGAATCTTGTTGGCTAGGCTTACATAGGCCCTTGGGCCGAAAGCCTAGTACCTACCTATGAACCTATGAACTTCCATGACATCAAAGTCAAAATTCTCTGCATTAAGCTGTTCCGTTGTATTTCTGGGCAATCTGGATAAGGTATCAGCCAGATAAAGAAGTCTGCCTTTTGTATAGATCATTTTGAAGTTGTACGTTTGCAGTCTAAGCAACATTCTTTGTAATCTCGCTGGCGCTGAATGGATAGGTTTCTTTAAAATAATGACTAGAGGTTGGTAATAAGTTTCAGTCTGAATAGCTCGACCATAAATATAATCATGAAACTTTGAACATGCAAATACTATTGCTAAAAGTTCTGTCTCAATTTGAGCATATTGCATTTCATTTTGGGTAAGAATTCTACATGCATTGGCTAACGGTTTTCCCTCTTGAAGAATAACTGCACCAAGACAAAATTTTGAAGCATCACAGGAAAGAGTTACTGGTTTATTGACATCATAGTATCTTAATGTAGGTAAGGTGGCAATTTTCTGCTTAAGGTCTTCAAATGCTCTCTGATGATATTCTAACCAAGACCATGTAACATTTTTGCAACACAGCTCTGACGTCTGATATAAACTAGCCTAAATAGTTCACCATACCAAGAAAACATTGTAGAGATTGAACATTATCTGGTGCTGGCATCTCTATAATGGCTGCTTGCTTGGACGAGTTTGGTCTCAAGCCAATGCTAATAAATAAATGATCTGCATATGTAACTTCTGGTAGTCTGAATTTGCACTTTAGAGGATTGAGCTTCAAGTTCACTTCACGTGATCTGTCTAGAACTTTCCTAAGGTTTCTGTCATGCTCTGCTTCACCGTTGTCTCCAACCAATAAATCATCTACTATTATGGCACATGGATAACCTGAAAATATTTGCTCCATTGCACACTGAAAGACTTCACTTGCAGAATTTATTCCAAATGGCATCTTGAGGAATCTTAATCTTCCAAATGGGGTACTGAATGTAGTCAATAGTAAAGATCTGTGATCGAGCATCACTTGGCAAAATGAACTTTTTGCATCCAAAACAGAAAAACAGCGGCATTTGGTATTAGGGCTCTAACTTCCTTGACTGTGCACATAGGATAATGCAGTCTCTTTAATGCTTTGTTCAAGTCTCTTGGGTCACTGCATATTTTTCTGGGCTGCTACCATGGACAACACCCATTCAGTTGGTTATCCAACTGAGCTTTGACTTTATTCTGCATAGCTATCAGAACTATTCTTGCTGGTTTGAGTAATGGACTGACCTCTGGGTCTAACTTCATAGAATACACAACTGGAAGTTTCCCTAACTTGTCATCAAAAACATCAGCATATTCTGAGAAAATAGCTTCAGTAAAACTGGAACTGGGATATGTGCTTTTATGATGAACGTCTTTGGTAAAGGAAAGTAGATTCATTCTCAAAATGTCTATGAGACCCAATGATGACTGCACAGGTCTTTGGACTACATAGAATAGTAAGCTGTAGCAGTTCCTAGCCAAATAACATGAAAGCACTACTGAGCCTGTAGTTTAAATTTCTTCACCTCCATAAGCAGCACGTTTCACGCAACTGGCCACATTAAATTGCTCACCAGCTTTCACATTAGCAAATGTGTCTGCTGACATAACATTTCACTTTGAACCAGTGTCTACTTTGAGCTCAGTAGTTTTACCATTGATCTGGACAGTACAAAACACTTCGTTCTTTGCCAATAAATCTACTGCATCATCCTTTTCACCAATTACTGATATACCATCTACATAGAAAGTAGGGTTGCTGCTCTCTATATGATCACCTTTCTTTTTTAAGTGACCCTTTTTTTATAACTGTGTGAGGTTTACTTGATTTGCAAAACTTTTGAAAATGGTTCCATGTTTTACACTTGTGGCATTGCTGACCAAATGCTAAGCACTTTTCTCTTTTAGACTCATGATTGGCACCACAATTGCGACAGATAACAATAAAGCTTGATTTGGGTTTTGCTGACTCACCCTTGTAATGCACTAAGCATGTCCTTTTCACTGAACTAGTCTTAGAACTTGCTAGAAAACTACGGGTTTTACCTGCCACGCCCCTAGGGATTACAGCTGCCATGTGCTTACGCCTGCTCCTGCTAGCCACATGTTGCATGCTGTCTACATTTGGTCGGGAGCCTGCTGAAACCATGCTCTTATCACTTCCAAGCACACTTGTGTGCCTTTCTGTAACTTCATGGATTTGACAAATCTCAATAACTTTGCTCAGCGTTAAATCACTGTCATGAAGCAACATTTTTCTCATTGCAGCACTGTTAATACTACACACAAGCCTATCCTTTATCAGCTCATTTTTTAAATCATCAAACTGACACATTTTATCTGCGTTTCTCAGGTCAGTAATATAAGCTGCAAAGGTTTTTCCTGACTTTTGATCTCTTGTGTAAAACAAAGGCCTCTTTTATTTAACATTTGTCTGGGGGTTGTACATTTCCCTGAATTTGCATTTCAAACACTCGGGGTCTTCCCTTGTACTACAATATGATGGTTTTCCCCTTCTCCTTCATATACTGCTGGTGCATACACAAACAAACACTCTTTTTGAATGGCCTCTGACCCAGCTAGGTTTAGCAAAATGAATGCCCTGGTGCCTGCATTTTTGTCAGAGTAAGCTGCTTGTATAAAATATTGTATTCTTGTTCAGATATTCTCCAGTTTACTGCAATATTCTGATCAAATACAAGTGGACCTGGTCTGCGAAATGCCTCTGCCATTTTCACATATACCAGTGAAGGCTTTTGCAAGCATGCACAAACATACACACATATACTTATGCCAGAAATTTATGCCAGTACTTGTAACTATGTCTCTGAATAACTGAACTTTGTGAAATAAGTCTCTTAGGCACAAGAATACTCTTGAAATCACTGTATTGTAAGAAATCACCTCTTATCGGTGTAAGAAACATTTCAAAATAACTGTACTGTGTGAATAAACAATACACAGCAGACTGAAACTTTTCCAGAATGGCTGTACTTTGCTAAATAACTCTGTACATTGCAAGAAACACTCTGTAATGGTGGCACTCTGTGAATAGATGGCCAGCACAAGAAACTTTTCATAATGGCTGTATTATGACTGCACTTTACGAAATAGTTGCACTTTTCACGCAAATAAGCTCTTTGGAATAAATGCACAGTAATAAGCATACACTTTAAGCACTTTTACACACTTTGAAGTACTTTGAATAACTCTAGTTATGGCCTGTATAGCTTCAGTCAATGCAAAATAATTGTTTATGGCAAAACACAGTAGTTTTCTAAAACCAGGCAGTCACCTTGCTTTATTTATGCTTAATGTGGCCTCTTTGCCCTTTATTATATTTGTTTTGCTCGTTTAATCTCTTTTCATTCCCGTTATACTTTTCTTGACTCGTTTTACTCTAAACATGCTCTTTTTGTAATTCCTAGGTAATTCCAAACACCTTATGAGATGTTCTGATAATCATTTTATCAAAAATCTTAATTTCAAATACTTTGTTTAACTAATTAACCTTTTTATGCCTCTCATTTGCTTAATAATGCATTCTTTGCCCTTGTAATGCTCCATTTTATATTTTTAAATAAATAAATCGCTTGTGCAAGTTTTCATTGCCTTTAGTTCATTTCTGGCCATTTCCTGTACTCGGTTCACTTAGCTTACCTTCAATATTACTATACAGAGGGCAGCACCACTGCGGGTAATCTAATAGTAACTACTAAACACTCTCACTTAGACCTAAGTGACTCTTCCCTACTCCTTCCCATCTACTAAGGCTATGGTACAATGGACCTTCCCATCTACTAAGGCTATGGTACAATGGACCTTCCCATCTACTAAGGCTATGGTACAATGGACCTTCCCATCTACTAAGGCTATGGTACAATGGACCTTCCCATCTACTAAGGCTATGGTACAATGGACCTTCCCATCTGCTAAGGCTATGGTACAATGGACCTTCCCATCTACTAAGGCTATGGTACAATGGACCTTCCCATCTACTAAGGCTATGGTACAATGGACCTTCCCATCTACTAAGGCTATGGTACAATGGATAGGTGCTTCCCTGTCATCTCTGTTTCTGGCCTGGTGGATATGGGCATCCAGAGGCAGTGTAGTAACTGCCTCATGTTCACTGACAACCATTTAATTTTAGAAGTGACAAACACAGTGTATGAGAGGTGTAGATACACAATGTCATTGGAGACAAAGCTCTCACATATACACAAGAAAAATGCAAACCAGGTTGTCGGCATTGCACCCAAAGCACTCACTACCAACACTAAGGAACAACCACATAGACCCACATGCATGAAGGTACACACTTGTAACCTACCCAAATGTCCAAGACTTCCTAAAAGCATCTCTCAGTGACCCTGCACACACTCAAAAAAGACAGCACCTCACACAACACATAACTCTGAAAATCATAGTAGCCCTGCTTCCAAGCCTATGAGGCAACACTCCACACAGCCAAGCATTCTAGTTATTGGGGATTCCATTGTAAGACATACTGATGCCCCCCTTACCAGGCTAAACAAGAAAAATATTACATTGAGCTGTCTGTCTGGAGCTAGAATCCACCAGATTAATCTTTAAACCACAAGTACTAGTATGACATGGTCATAGTTCATGTGGGCGTAAATGAACTAAGACACACCTCACTAGACTATGTGAAGAGAGACATGATGGAGCTCTCTGAATATGTGTCCCAGGCGGGTATGAATCTAGCCTTGAGTAGCATCCTACTTTGCCAATGATGATGCTACAGTACCAGCAAAAAATATTTAACTTCAATAATTGGCTTAGTTTCTGGTGTCACGACAAGGGGATCCAATATCTGTCAGCCTGGGGAGACATGACTGACGAACCGCAATGCTTCACCAGAGAGGGTTTGCATTTGTCACCACTTGGCTTCTGGATACTGGTAAAAAACTTTATCTATTCCCATAATACATTTTTTTAGGCTGTGCCAAGTTGTTAAACCCTCCAACATAACAAAAATCAATCACAACTACCTAAAGGTACTGCAAATCAATGCTAAGAGTTTAAATAAGAAACTGCACTCTCTGGAAGCACTCCTCACCCTGGAGAATGCTGATACACATGCATTCATGTAAACATGGTTCAGAACCATGGAAAGTACCCTGGTTATCAAAGGCTCCAGTGCCTTTAATACATTTTGGCCTTCAGCTCAGGATAAAACAAACCTGGTGGACTTCTTTGAGACAGTTACCAAGGCTATAGATGAGGGAAAGGTGGTACACACAGCCTAACTATACCTTGCAAAGGCCTTTGACACCATTCCCCATTCTGGTACTATAGACAAACTCACCAGCCTGCACATAAACCTCTACAGCACAAGATGGGTTGCCAACTGGCTCATGGACAGAACCCACATGGTGAGAGTTGCAGGAGCTAGGTCCGACTCTGAACCGGTTACAAGTGGCATTCCCCAAGGCTCAGTTCTAGGACCCCTCCTGTTCAGCATATGCTTCTCAGAGGTACAGGTAAGCACAGGAGGACTATGGCTAACCAAGTTTGCAGACACCTGCAAACTAGGGGCTATAATTGACTCTCCGGCTGACACAGACATCCTCCAAAAGGGTCTCACTGAGGCGGATACCTGGTGTCAAAATCATGGCCTCAAGCTAAATGCCAAAAAGTACATACTCATCCCCTTTGGAAAAAACAAAGTACCCACAAACTACCACATAGGTGGTAGTCCCCTAAATACAGAAGACATAATAAGGGATCTGAGGACCCACGTAGATAGTAATCTCTCCTTTGATAATCACGTTGCCAAAGTGGTTAGAAAATCCTTCTATGTGGCCCACCTAATTACAAAAGGGTTCACATCCAGATCAAAAGAGGTCATTGTGCTCCTCTACTCATCACTCATCAGACCCATCATAGAGTACAATTCCACATTTGGGATGTCCTTTACAAGACACCTGCAACAGCTGTAAAGACCACAGAAGTACCTCACCAAGAGGATCACTGGCCTCAAACGGATGCCCTACGCAGCTTGACTGAAGAAACTCCAGCTGTACTCTGTTGCATACTGCCTACTCAGAGGTGATCTCTGCCTGACATACAAGGTCATGTCCAACCCAGAATTGATGGACATGCTCCACCTAAAGAAAACCATATCCTCTCAAGCCACACGCTCTAGGGATCTAAACCTCACCCCAACAATAAATAGGATGTGCTGGAGGGATAGATTGCAGTCCCAGAGACTTCCCATGCTTTGGAACAAGATTCCAATGTACATTAGGCAGAGGTCCTCGCTAACACTCTTCAAGAAAAACCTTGACAAGTGGATGGGAAACAGGAAGTTTACCCCGGGATCACTTCAGTGGCTCTCCTGGACAGAGGCACAGGGAACTAATCTAAGGGGGCAGCGAAAGCCAACACATTCTGGCTAGGCTTATAAATGCCTTTGGGCAGATAGCCTAGTACCTACCTATGAATCTATAAAGGGAGGAGGTGTCTCAGTGCTCATAAATGACAAGCATACTGCTAGACTGGTACAACAATATAACTCACTGGACTTTGCTCAGCTAACCATAGGTGGGACCCCTATCATATCCTTGCTAGCTATAGATCCCCAACGTGAATGTGGAAAATCACACCTCCTAACTAAATCTACTGGAATCTCTTAACATTCAACCTAACACCGTACTAATGCCAGAAATGTCAACTCCCACTCCATAAACTGGGAGACTTATATGACCTATAATTTACTTGTTTAGATGTTTTTTGACTTTGTCAATGCAAGCACCCTGGAGCAACTACTTAGCTCCCCAACTAGAGGTATAAAATATCCCAGACCTGGTACTCATGAACATGGAGAGATGCTGCTCCCTCCTGTGTATTAACTCCTCCCTGGTAAGATCTGACCACAAAATTATCTCCTTTAGCATTAAAACTAGCCTAGAACCCCCATCACACTCTAAACCTGCTAAGAACTTTGCTAAGGACAATTATCTCAAACTAAGTGACAGCTTATTACATTTCCATACCCCTCCAAGCCCGGACGGCACTAAAGCCTACTCTGAGCTGTACACAAAAGCACTCTTCATCCACATTCATAGCAGCATACATGAAGCAGTACCAGTCCAAGTTAGCCTAAGATTACTGGCAAAATAAACTACACTGGTGGACCTTTAGCATAAATAGGCTAGTCAGAAAAAGGAAAACAATCCTCTCCAAAGCCAAGAAGGAACAGACAAAACAGTGCAAAAAGACAGTCACCAGTCTAAGCAAACAAATTAGAGAGCTAGTCACATCTGCCAAACCAAACTATGAGGCAAAGATAGCCTCTCAGGGGAAAGATAACCATAAGACTTTTTTCTTTTCAAATTATGTTTGTAACCTCAGGGAAAACTCTCAACAATGTGCTGAGTTTATCATGAATGGCAACACATACAACCAGCCTGCTACTATAGCAAACCTGCTGCCAACAAGTTCACTTCAAACGTCTCCCTCCATCAACTACTACCACACTCAAAGAAATATGCACAGCCACCCCTTACCGGTCATTATGAGGTAGCAGGTCCTTACTGTGCTCACTAAAGCAAAAAATTCAGCCTCCGTGGGTCCTGGCAACATTCCAGGATGCTTCTTAAATAGCTTAAAACAGAATCTATCAGGGCCACTAAAACCCTCTTTAACCACAGCCTCCAGACAGGCTTTGTTCCAGAGGAATGGAGGGCTGCAGCAATTTTCCTTCTGCACAAGGAGTGCCCATCAACTGACCTAGGGAACTACAGACCCATAAGCTTGACCGGTCTTATCTGCAAGGACATGGTGATAATTATCATGGACCTGACCAATGATAACATAGGAACTCTCCAAACACTGAACCAGACCCAATATGGCTTTGTCACAGGGAGGTCTTGCCTGCTGAATCTGGTAGACTTATTTGAGAAAGTCATTAGGGCCATGGATGAGAGTAAAATGGTAAAAACCACTAATCTAGACCTGGTCAAAGCTTTTGACACAATCCTCAACTCAGGGATCATAGATAAACTTATCAAGTTAGGCATAAACCCCTACATCATCAGATTAGGGTTGCCAACTTTCCATGTCAAAAATTCTGGACATGTCTTGAAAGCAAAATGCATGTAATTTTGATACCCCCCCCCCCCCATACAGGCATACCAATGTTCCATTACTTGGCTATTTCTCCCCATTTGCCATAAACACTGTTCAAACCTCTCAGTGTGCATATTGTCTTCTGCTTTGCTTCTACAATGATTACAAATATTTGGAATTAATTTAAAACTTTTATTTCAAATTTTATAGCAGACACTGATAGACATTTGCTAAACAAAGCAATACAGTCTCACAGTGAAAACAGACTTAGCATTAAAACTCTCCTCTCTGCCTTTGAAACTCACATTCACTGAATCAGCATTGAAATCCACATTCAAAGAAAGTACTTCTGGTCACTGGTGGATTAAATTTACCTTTGGGCTGTTTTCATATCACATCCCCTTGCACATATTTTTAGGGCCATGCAAAAGTTCTTTGATTCACCTTTCTGACAGTATTAAATTATAATATATGATAATTAAATTATATGCTTTGTATAATACAGCAACACTTGTTAAAGCATGTTTTAATTTTATAGTTTTGAACATGTTTCCAGTAAGCAACGCAACAAAACATATGAAACATTAATGACAAAACTGCCCAGTTCAGCATATTTGTACCATAAAAGGTCACTCAAACTTCTGTCATTACAATCCACCAATATCAGTCAATATGCACAATCTTTGCATAAGTAAAAGTCATCTGAATAATTTCACATTAAAGAGCTCTGTAACTAATGAAAAGGTTGCTGCTAGCAAACAACTTTATATTTCAGTGTTTCATCTACAAATTCAGTGCCTGCTACCCTTGAAGAATAAATTGTCTATGTACATTAAAAAATGGTAAACTGGTAATCTGCCCTTCATCTGTGATTTTACACATCTGTCTACCAGCTACTTAGTAATCATATACAGTTGAATAAACAGCTGTTGCCGAAACACAGGCTCAACATTCTGCAGGGAACCCAGCAATGTGTGTGTGTTGAGTCTGTGTGCGTATATATATATATATATATATATATATATAAATATATTCAACTAACATTCTATGTACTGATCTATTTTTCTTGTTTCAACACTCTCTAGATGTCTGAGTCTGAACAAATAATTCACAGACAACTTTTAAATTACCTGGAGCACAGTCACCTTCAGTCCCATTATCATCATGGGTTTCATGCTAAGCCATGATGTTGACACTTCCCTAGTCACTTGGCAAAGCATATAAACATAGAAGTAGACAAAGATAATGCTGCAGTTGCCGTGACCCCTCAAAGGCTACTTGAAACACATGAAGTTTACCCATAGTACCATACTTTGATGACAACAAACTCAAACATAACCATGGTTTGTGAAATATGCAAACTTTCTGTGCAACCATACCATTTCCCAATTAGTATTGGGCATATATAGTATTTACGTAGCTAGCATGTACAACTACTGCAAGGGCTTAAATCTCAAAATAGTCAACCCTTCTCTTCTATGGAAAGAATGCCATCAAGTTCAGGTCTAAGCAGCTTTGCAGCAGAATATTAGCTGAAAAAGTCTAGCATGATATAACATCAACAAAACAAATTCCATCATGTTCCACACTAACAGGAAGAGCAAGGCACACAGCTGCAGTTTGGTAATTGGTGTTAATACTGGAGAAGAACTTGAAAATGTAATTCTACAGAGTAATGTATTTATTTGCATTTACTGAATTTGAAAATCTAACTCCATCTAGCCCCTTTAAAGCACCAAACAATGTTTTTATGCCAAACATGTTATATTTTTTAAAACATAGACATATGCATTAATAAAATAAGCATCAAATCATAGCAATATACATAAGCTGTTTTTACGGCAGTAGTGGAGACATCAACAATCATTGCCAATTACTTCATAAAGAATTATAACAAATTTTGATTTTCACAATCTCACTAGATATAAACAAACAACAGAATATTAAAGCAAATGATAAGATTTCTTGATAAGGAAAGTGATAGCCTGACAGAATATGTAAGGAAAGTGAAGTTCGGACTAAAGGTTAGCTATGGCCTTCTACATAAAACTTGGTATGAAATGGCCTGAGCTGCTAAAAGATTTTATTTAAATCAAATGACAAACAGCCCTGGGAAATAAAGGTCAAGGTTCATGTTTCGACTGGAAATAGACTAAAGAGGAACCTGTAATATTCTTTAGAATGTGAAAGATGAAATGTTATTTTTCTTTCAGATTTTTTATGAAAAATACTTCCAGTTCAGTTTTACACAGTTTCTGTTAACAGCATGTATTTACAATTCATTTTATTGTGTTTCTAGGCCACATGTTGAGCAGCAGTTGCCTTTTCATCATTTACATGTAGTCTTATATACAAGACAGAAATAAGTAATGCAGTTATGAGTCAGAAAGTCCTTCACTACTCATAAAATATGAAAAGTAAAATCGGAAGAAGAGCAAGAGGAAAGGCCAAAGCCTTAATCTCTGTGACACCAGATGATCTACTTCAGGGCAGTAGGTACAGTAAACTATTGCCAAAAACAATAAGGCTGCTGTGTACAGGCTTACCTAAAACCCATAGGAACAGTCATACATTGTATTCTGTACTCTCATGTCATGCTTTTGCCTCATCCACTGTAAAATGTTCAGATCTCATAAAATTACTCCATAGCCAAGAAATGTGCATCAGTGTTAGTCATACCTCTCCAGTTATATCTTTGAGATACAGCACTATGACTTTTGACTTTGTATTCAACCTCATTCCTCCTAGATTTATTGAATTTCTACTTCACTAAATAACTAAATTTAAACTCACACAAAGATTACTTGTAGTCACTAATTTTGGACTCTATTCCCTCAAAACCTTTGTTTTGGAAAATAAAAATGTGGTTCATAACTGTCAAACTATTAGCACAAGAATTCTGGATAAACCCAAAAATAATGAGGTGACAAAGGCTCAGAATCAGGGACAGAACCTCAATATCACTCTTATAAACTTAGAACATTGCTAGCTTAACAGGTTTTGCATTAGCATGCATTTTGGGATTCATATGAAGTCTGAAACTCAAATGTTTGCCATTATTTACTGACTTCAGTCTTCATTGTTTTACCAGGAAACCTCACATTTTATGTAAAGCAGAACAGAAATATTAGACAAATCTGGACATTCTGGACAGCGCAGTCATATGATGTGCCCCTCCTTTGACTTTTTATTGTAATCTTTTAAAAGACAGTGTGCATTTTAATGTTCAGGGATTAAAAGGTACATATGCTTTTACTCTTTATAACCATAAACAGGGTATTTGTAAAAAAGCATAATTTCCTCCTGCATGTTGTAGACACACATATGCACCCAGAGACAGACACACACACATATACCTCTCACTTGTCCAAATGTTTGGTGGTCTGCAGCCGTTAAGCAGTCCAAACATCTTCTGGAATTCAAATTCACTCATGCAAAACACAAAGACATAAACAATCTTGGTTTCTGAGTCTGCTGCATCTGGTCGCACAGACGCAAAGGGCATTTTTAAAAAAGATCTTTAAAATTTTTTTTTAATTAATTAAAATAAAATATTTTTTCTGGACAATATAGTGCAGTCTCCATTTTCCAGACAGTGTCCCATAATTCCAGACAGTCCAGAAGAATTCTGGATGATTGGCAACCCTATGTCAAATGGATAGCCAAATGGCTCACTGACAGGACACATGATGTTCAGATAAGTGAATCAACTTCCGATAAAAAAATTGTTACTAATGGTGTCCCATTGTGCTTACGGTTGGGACAACTCCTGTTTGGTGTACATTTCATTGAAGTGAAGGCCGATGTTGAGGGCCTCTGGTTTACCAAGTTCTCTGACAACTGTAAGCTGGGAGCAATCACTGAATCCACAAAAGATGTTGACATCCTACAGATAGGCCTAAAAATGACAAATGACTGGTTCCAAAAACATGGTCTGAGACTAAATGCTATAAAATGGGTAATCATACCCTTCTGTAAATCAGATATCCCTGTAAATTATAATACTGATAGCACACCCCTAAATGTAGACCCATTGGGGAGGGATCTAGGAACACAGAGAGATAGGAACCTAAATGTGACCACCAGGTAGCTATGGTAGTGAGGAAATCCTTCTGTGTGCCTCAGTTTATAAGTAAAGGCATGGAATCAAGATCAAAGAGAATCATAGTGCCATTGCACTTGGCCATCCTCAGGTCCATAATGGAGTACAGTGCTCCCTTCTGCATGTACCTAACCAGGTGCTTACACCAAATGGAATGGAACCCAGAGGTTTCTCACTAAAATACGAAGTGTAAGGCACATGTCTTATGCAGACCAACTAAAGGCTCTATTCCTTTACTCTGTATCATATAGTTTATTGAAAGGTGACTTATATATGATCTACAAAGCATTCTCTGCTCCAGCCCTGATGAAAATGTTACATATTCGCAAGAAAAATTATACAAAGGTCACATGGAGGGAGTCTACTAGCAAATGATTCTCTGAGAGGGATCTCAAAGTTTCTCAGTTCCAGTCCATCATCCACTTCATCTTTAATGTCTATCAGGTCTGTCAGAAATGTTTCAGACATAGATTGGGATCAACTGAAAAGTGTCTTCTCTGAGGCTTAGCTAGACAGGGGTGCCATACCATCTCCTTCTGTGCTTCCCACCTTCGTAAAACAGAGCTTGTCCCTTGGTCTCTTTAAAAAAGAATTTGGATACATTGATGAGGAACAGTAAATTCACTCCAGAGGTACTCCTCATGCCCTTTATGGACAGAGGTAGTCCGTAAAATGACTTGGCACTCCAACACCCAAGGACCTACAACCTTGGTAATATCCCATCCTATATCTCAGCAATTAAGATATAATATTGTCATATCTTGGGTATTATTGGCTAGGCTTGTAAAAGCTCTTGTGCCATTAGCCTAGTAATCACCTATGAACCTATGGACTGCACAGATGTCAGCATTCTCCAGGGTTAGGAGACCATCCAGGGAGGGCAGTTTCTTATTGAGACTCCATGCATTGAGCAGTAACACCTTTAGCCTGTCCTGAGTAGCTTTTGATATGTTGGAAGGTTTTTCTGTTTGGGAATGCCTAAAAAAGGCCCCATAAAGGTGGCAAATTTTATGGCCAGTAACCAAAAGCCTAGAGGTGACAGATCAAGACCATTCCTGGCAAAGCAGCATGGCCTGTCAACCTTGTCCTCCCCGTCTGACAAATATCGGACTCATTTGGAATGACACCAAGCTATGCCAATTGTTAAAATCAATCATTTTCTGCTGGCATTATGGCATCATCCTTGGAGATGGTAGAATGCTGCACAACACCGCTAGGCGCACACCTGCCTATGACACATTTTCTGAGAGCTCAGTCATGTCTCTCTTTATATAGTCCAAGGAGGTACATCTCAGTTCATTCATCCAGTAAGTGACCTGAGTGCTTGTGTACTCTGGTGAATCTGGCTCCTGACAGGCAGCTAAAAGTAACCTTCCCCTTATCCAGCCTGGTAATACAGGCATCAGTGTGTCTCAAAATGGAGTCTCCTATGACCAAAATATTGGGTTGTGGAGTGTTTCGTCTTATGGGATTGGTAGTTGAGACACAATGAGATATGGCTTTATGTGTTGTGATGTGAATTGTCTTTTTGTGTACATGCAGAGTTCCTGAGGACTGCTCCTGAGGAGCCTTTGAGGCCTGGGTAAGTTACATGTGAGAACTTCCGCATATGTGGGTCTATGTATGTGGTCCTTTGCAGGTGTGGTGAGTGATGTGTGTGAGTTGCTGACAAACTCTTTGTTGCTTTTTGTGTGTGAATGTGAGATTGTCTAGCCTCCAGTGTCAATGTATAACTACATCTCACACATACTGTATTTGTCTGTTCAAGAATTAAGTAGTTGTCAGTATACATAAAGCAGTTGTTAAATCTCCTCAGGATACCCATTTCCACCAAGTTGGATGCAGTGATACCAGGAAAGTGCCGATCCATGGTTGCAGGTCCTAATGTATACTTGAAAAGAATAGGAGTGGAGGGTGTTTGTAATTAGATGAGGGAAGGATGTTTACATGGTGTAATATGCAGCTAACCTGAATAGGAGTGGAGGGTGTTTGTAATCAGATGAGGGAAGGATGTTTACATGGTGTAATCTGCAGCTAACCTGAATAGGAGTGGAGGGTGTTTGTAATCAGATGAGGGAAGGATGTTTACATGATGTAATCTGCAGCTAACCTGAATAGGAGTGGAGGGTGTTTGTAATCAGATGAGGGAACGATGTTTACATGGTGTAATCTGCAGCTAACCTGAATAGGAGTGGAGGGTGTTTGTAATCAGATGAGGGAAGGATGTTTACATGGTGTAATCTGCAGCTAACTTGAATAGGAGTGGAGGGTGTTTGTAATCAGATGAGGGAAGGATGTTTACATGGTGTAATCTGCAGCTAACCTGAATAGGAGTGGAGGGTGTTTGTAATCAGATGAAGGAAGCATGTTTACATGGTGTAATCTGCAGCATGTTTGTAACTTTGTAACTGGATGAGGGAAGGAAGTTTACATGGTGTAATCTGCAGCGTGTTTGTAACTTTGTAACTGGATGAGGGAAGGATGTTTACATGGTGTAATCTGCAGCGTGTTTGTAACTTTGTAACTGGATGAGGGAAGGATGTTTACATGGTGTAATCTGCAGCGTGTTTGTAACTTTGTAACTGGATGAGGGAAGGATGTTTACATGGTGTAATCTGCAGCGTGTTTGTAACTTTGTAATCAGATGAGGGAAGGATGTTTACATGGTGTAATCTGCAGCGTGTTTGTAACTTTGTAACTGGATGAGGGAAGGATGTTTACTTGGTGTAATCTGCAGCGTGTTTGTAACTTTCTAACTGGATGAGGGAAGGATGTTTACATGGTGTAATCTGCAGAGTGTTTGTAACTTTGTAACTGGATG
Organism: Protopterus annectens; assembly: GCF_019279795.1. Lineage (NCBI taxonomy): Eukaryota > Metazoa > Chordata > Ceratodontiformes > Protopteridae > Protopterus > Protopterus annectens. The sequence continues at coordinate 490,521,942 of NC_056740.1, read as the reverse complement.
AGGGAAGGATGTTTACATGGTGTAATCTGCAGCATGTTTGTAACTTTGGAACTGGATGAGGGAAGGATGTTTACATGGTGTAATCTACATAATGTTTGTAACTTTGTAACTGGATGAGGGAAGGATGTTTACTTGGTGTAATCTGCAGCGTGTTTGTAACTTTGTAACTGGATGAGGGAAGGATGTTTACTTGGTGTAATCTGCAGCGTGTTTGTAACTTTGTAACTGGATGAGGGAAGGATGTTTACATGGTGTAATCTGCAGTGTGTTTGTAACTTTGTAACTGGATGAGGGAAGGATGTTTACATGGTGCAATCTGCAGCGTGTTTGTAACTTTGTAACTGGATGAGGGAAGGATGTTTACTTGGTGTAATCTGCAGCGTGTTTGTAACTTTGTAACTGGATGAGGGAAGGATGTTTACTTGGTGTAATCTGCAGCGTGTTTGTAACATTGTAACTGGATGAGGGAAGGATGTTTACATGGTGTAATCTGCAGCGTGTTTGTAACTTTGTAACTGGATGAGGGAAGGATGTTTATATGGTGTAATCTGCAGCGTGTTTGTAACTTTGTAACTGATGAGGGAAGGATGTTTACATGGTGTAATCTGCAGCGTGTTTGTAACTTTGTAACTGGATGAGGGAAGGATGATTACATGGTATAATCTGCAGTGTGTTTGTCACTTCGTAACTGGATGAGGGAAGAATCTTTACATGGTGTAATCTGCAGCGTGTTTGTAATTTTGTAACTGGATGAGGGAAGGATGTTTACATGGTGTAATCTGCAGCGTGTTTGTAACTTTGTAACTGGATGAGGGAAGGATGTTTAGTTGGTGTAATCTGCAGCGTGTTTGTAACTTTGTAACTGGATGAGGGAAGGATGTTTACAAGGTGTAATCTGCAGCGTGTTTGTAACTTTGTAACTGGATGAGAGAAGGATGTTTACTTGGTGTAATCTGCAGCGTGTTTGTAACTTTGTAACTGGATGAGGGAAGGATGTTTACTTGGTGTAATCTGCAGCGTGTTTGTAACATTGTAACTGGATGAGGGAAGGATGTTTACATGGTGTAATCTGCAGCGTGTTTGTAACTCCGTAACTAGATGAGGGAAGGATCTTTACATGGTGTAATCTGCAGCGTGTTTGTAACTTTGTAACTGGATGAGGGAAGGATGTTTACTTGGTGTAATCTGCAGCGTATTTGTAACTTTGTAACTGGATGAGGGAAGGATGTTTACATGGTGTAATCTGCAGTGTGTTTGTAACTTTGTAACTGGATGAGGGAAGGATGTTTACATGGTGTAATCTGCAGCATGTTTGTAACTTTGTAACTGGATGAGGGAAGGATGTTTACTTGGTGTAATCTGCAGCGTGTTTGTAATTTTGTAACTGGATGAGGGAAGGATGTTTACTTGGTGTAATCTGCAGCGTGTTTGTAACATTGTAACTGGATGAGGGAAGGATGTTTACATGGTGTAATCTGCAGTGTGTTTGTAACTTTGTAACTGGATGAGGGAAGGATGTTTACATGGTGTAATCTGCAGCGTGTTTGTAACTTTGTAACTGGATGAGGGAAGGATCTTTACATGGTGTAATCTGCAGCGTGTTTGTAACTTTGTAACTGATGAGGGAAGGATGTTTACTTGGTGTAATCTGCAGCGCGCGTGTTTGTAACTTTGTAACTGGATGAGGGAAGGATGTTTACATGGTGTAATCTGCAGAGTGTTTGTAACTTTGTAACTGGATGAGGGAAGGATGTTTACATGGTGTAATCTGCAGCATGTTTGTAACTTTGTAACTGGATGAGGGAAGGATGTTTACATGGTGTAATCTGCAGCATGTTTGTAACTTTGTAACTGGATGAGGGAAGGATGTTTACTTGGTGTAATCTGCAGCGTGTTAATAACTTTGTAACTGGATGAGGGAAGGATGTTTACTTGGTGTAATCTGCAGCGTGTTTGTAACTTTGTAACTGGATGAGGGAATGATGTTTACATGGGGTAATCTGCAGTGTGTTTGTAACTTTGTAACTGGATGAGGGAAGGATGTTTACATGGTGTAATCTGCAGCGTGTTTGTAACTTTGTAACTGGATGAGGTGTAATCTGCAGCATGTTTATAACTTTGTAACTGGATGAGGGAAGGATGTTTATATGGTCTAATCTGCAGCATGTTTGTAACTTTGTAACTGATGAGGGAAGGATGTTTACATGGAGTAATCTGCAGCGTGTTTGTAACTTTGTAACTGGATGAGGGAAGGATCTTTACATGGTGTAATCTGCAGCATGTTTGTAACTTTGTAACTGATGAGGGAAGGATGTTTACTTGGTGTAATCTGCAGCGCGCATGTTTGTAACTTTGTAACTGGTTGAGGAAAGGATGTTTACATGGTGTAATCTGCAGCGTGTTTGTAACTTTGTAACTGGATGAGGGAAGGATGTTTACGTGGTGTAATCTGCAGCGCGCATGTTTGTAACTTTGTAACTGGATGAGGGAAGGATGTTTACATGGTGTAATCTGCAGCGTTTTTGTAACTTTGTAACTGGATGACGGAAGGATGTTTACTTGGTGTAATCTGCAGCGTGTTTGTAACTTTGTAACTGGATGAGGGAAGGATGTTTACATGGTGTAATTTGCAGCGTGTTTGTAACTTTGTAACTGGATGAGGGAAGGATGTTTACATGGTGTAAACTGCAGCGTGTTTGTAACTTTGTAACTGGATGAGGGAAGGATGTTTACATGGTGTAATCTGCAGCGTGTTTGTAACTTTGTAATCAGATGAGGGAAGGATGTTTACATGGTGTAATCTGCAGCGTGTTTGTAACTTTGTAATTGGATGAGGGAAGGATGTTTACATGGTGTAATCTGCAGCGTGTTTGTAACTTTGTAACTGGATGAGGGAATGTTTACATGGTGTAATCTCCAGCATGTTTGTAACTTTGTAACTGGATGAGGGAAGGATGTTTACTTGGTGTAATCTGCAGCATGTTTGTAACTTTGTAACTGGATGAGGGAAGGATGTTTACATGGTGTAATCTGCAGCGTGTTTGTAACTTTGTAACTGGATGAGGGAAGGATGTTTACTTGGTGTAATCTGCAGCGTGTTTGTAACTGGATGAGGGAAGGATGTTTACATGGTGTAATCTGCAGCGTGTTTGTAACTTTGTAATCAGATGAGGGAAGGATGTTTACATGGTGTAATCTGCAGCGTGTTTGTAACTTTGTAACTGGATGAGGGAAGGATGTTTACTTTGTGTAATCTGAAGCGTGTTTGTAACTTTGTAACTGGATGAGGGAAGGATGTTTACTTGGTGTAATCTGCAGCGTGTTTGTAACATTGTAACTGGATGAGGGAAGGATGTTTACATTGTGTAATCTGCAGCATGTTTGTAACTCCGTAACTGGATGAGGGAAGGATCTATACATGGTGTAATCTGCAGCGTGTTTGTAACTTTGTAACTGGATGAGGGAAGGATGTTTACTTGGTGTAATCTGCAGCGTGTTTGTAACTTTGTAACTGGATGAGGGAAGGATGTTTACATGGTGTAATCTGCAGTGTGCTTGTAACTTTGTAACTGGATGAGGGAAGGATGTTTACTTGGTGTAATCTGTAGCGTGTTTGTAACATTGTAACTGGATGAGGGAAGGATGTTTACATGGTGTAATCTGCAGCGTGTTTGTAACTTTGTAACTGGATGAGGGAAGGATGTTTATATGGTGTAATCTGCAGTGTGTTTGTAACTTTGTAACTGATGAGGGAAGGATGTTTACATGGTGTAATCTGCAGCGTGTTTGTAACTTTGTAATTGGATGAGGGAAGGATGATTACATGGTGTAATCTGCAGTGTGTTTGTAACTTTGTAACTGGATGAGGGAAGGATGTTTACATGGTGTAATCTGCAGCGTGTTTGTAACTTTGTAACTGGATGAGGGAAGGATGTTTACATGGTGTAATCTGCAGCGTGTTTGTAACTTTGTAATCAGATGAGGGAAGGATGTTTACATGGTGTAATCTGCAGCGTGTTTGTAACTTTGTAACTGGATGAGGGAAGGATGTTTACTTGGTGTAATCTGCAGCGTGTTTGTAACTTTCTAACTGGATGAGGGAAGGATGTTTACATGGTGTAATCTGCAGAGTGTTTGTAACTTTGTAACTGGATGAGGGAAGGATGTTTACATGGTGTAATCTGCAGCGTGTTTGTAACTTTGTAACTGGATGAGGGAAGGATGTTTACTTGGTGTAATCTGCAGCGTGTTTGTAACTTTGTAACTGGATGAGGGAAGGATGTTTACTTGGTGTAATCTGCAGTGTGTTTGTAACATTGTAACTGGATGAGGGAAGGATGTTTACATGGTGTAATCTGCAGCGTGTTTGTAACTTTGTAACTGGATGAGGGAAGGATGTTTATATGGTGTAATCTGCAGCGTGTTTGTAACTTTGTAACTGATGAGGGAAGGATGTTTACATGGTGTAATCTGCAGCGTGTTTGTAACTTTGTAACTGGATGAGGGAAGGATGATTACATGGTATAATCTGCAGTGTGTTTGTAACTTCGTAACTGGATGAGGGAAGAATCTTTACATGGTGTAATCTGCAGCGTGTTTGTAATTTTGTAACTGGATGAGGGAAGGATGTTTACATGGTGTAATCTGCAGCGTGTTTGTAACTTTGTAACTGGATGAAGGAAGGATGTTTAGTTGGTGTAATCTGCAGCGTGTTTGTAACTTTGTAACTGGATGAGGGAAGGATGTTTACATGGTGTAATCTGCAACGTGTTTGTAACTTTGTAACTGGATGAGAGAAGGATGTTTACTTGGTGTAATCTGCAGCGTGTTTGTAACTTTGTAACTGGATGAGGGAAGGATGTTTACTTGGTGTAATCTGCAGCGTGTTTGTAACATTGTAACTGGATGAGGGAAGGATGTTTACATGGTGTAATCTGCAGCGTGTTTGTAACTCCGTAACTGGATGAGGGAAGGATCTTTACATGGTGTAATCTACAGCGTGTTTGTAACTTTGTAACTGGATGAGGGAAGGATGTTTACTTGGTGTAATCTGCAGCGTGTTTGTAACTTTGTAACTGGATGAGGGAAGGATGTTTACATGGTGTAATCTGCAGTGTGTTTGTAACTTTGTAACTGGATGAGGGAAGGATGTTTACATGGTGTAATCTGCAGCGTGTTTGTAACTTTGTAACTGGATGAGGGAAGGATGTTTACTTGGTGTAATCTGCAGCGTGTTTGTAATTTTGTAACTGGATGAGGGAAGGATGTTTACTTGGTGTAATCTGCAGCGTGTTTGTAACATTGTAATTGGATGAGGGAAGGATGTTTACATGGTGTAATCTGCAGCGTGTTTGTAACTTTGTAACTGGATGAGGGAAGGATGTTTATATGGTGTAATCTGCAGCGTGTTTGTAACTTTGTAACTGATGAGGGATGGATGTTTACATGGTGTAATCTGCAGCGTGTTTGTAACTTTGTAATTGGATGAGGGAAGGATGATTACATGGTATAATCTGCAGTGTGTTTATAACTTCGTAACTGGATGAGGGAAGGATCTTTACATGGTGTAATCTGCAGCGTGTTTGCAATTTTGTAACTGGATGAGGGAAGGATGTTTACATGGTGTAATCTGCAGCGTGTTTGTAACTTTGTAACTGGATGAGGGAAGGATGTTTAGTTGGTGTAATCTGCAGCGTGTTTGTATCTTTGTAACTGGATGAGGGAAGGATGTTTACTTGGTGTAATCTGCAGTGTGTTTGTAACTTTGTAACTGGATGAGGGAAGGATGTTTACATGGTGTAATCTGCAGCGTGTTTGTAACTTTGTAACTGGATGAGGGAAGGATGTTTACATGGTGTAATCTGCAGCGTGTTTGTAACTTTGTAACTGATGTGGGAAGGATGTTTACATGGTGTAATCTGCAGCGTGTTTGTAACTTTGTAACTGGATGAGGGAAGGATCTTTACATGGTGTAATCTGCAGCGTGTTTGTAACTTTGTAACTGATGAGGGAAGGATGTTTACTTGGTGTAATCTGCAGCGCGCGTGTTTGTAACTTTGTAACTGGATGAGGGAAGGATGTTTACATGGTGTAATCTGCAGTGTGTTTGTAACTTTGTAACTGGATGAGGGAAGGATGTTTACATGGTGTAATCTGCAGCATGTTTGTAACTTTGTAACTGGATGAGGGAAGGATGTTTACATGGTGTAATCTGCAGCATGTTTGTAACTTTGTAACTGGATGAGGGAAGGATGTTTACTTGGTGTAATCTGCAGCGTGTTAATAACTTTGTAACTGGATGAGGGAAGGATGTTTACTTGGTGTAATCTGCAGCGTGTTTGTAACTTTGTAACTGGATGAGGGAATGATGTTTACATGGTGTAATCTGCAGTGTGTTTGTAACTTTGTAACTGGATGAGGGAAGGATGTTTACATGGTGTAATCTGCAGCGTGTTTGTAACTTTGTAACTGGATGAGGTGTAATCTGCAGCATGTTTATAACTTTGTAACTGGATGAGGGAAGGATGTTTATATGGTCTAATCTGCAGCATGTTTGTAACTTTGTAACTGATGAGGGAAGGATGTTTACATGGAGTAATCTGCAGCGTGTTTGTAACTTTGTAACTGGATGAGGGAAGGATTTTTACATGGTGTAATCTGCAGCATGTTTGTAACTTTGTAACTGATGAGGGAAGGATGTTTACTTGGTGTAATCTGCAGCGCTCGTGTTTGTAACTTTGTAACTGGATGAGGAAAGGATGTTTACATGGTGTAATCTGCAGCGTGTTTGTAACTTTGTAACTGGATGAGGGAAGGATGTTTACGTGGTGTAATCTGCAGCGCGCATGTTTGTAACTTTGTAACTGGATGAGGGAAGGATGTTTACATGGTGTAATCTGCAGCGTTTTTGTAACTTTGTAACTCGATGACGGAAGGATGTTTACTTGGTGTAATCTGCAGTGTGTTTGTAACTTTGTAACTGGATGAGGGAAGGATGTTTACATGGTGTAATTTGCAGCGTGTTTGTAACTTTGTAACTGGATGAGGGAAGGATGTTTACATGGTGTAATCTGCAGCGTGTTTGTAACTTTGTAACTGGATGAGGGAAGGATGTTTACTTGGTGTAATATGCTGCATGTTTGTAACTTTGTAACTGGATGAGGGAAGGATGTTTACATGGTGTAATCTGCAGCGTGTTTGTAACTTTGTAACTGGATGAGGGGAGGATGTTTACTTGGTGTAATCTGCAGCGTGTTTGTAACTGGATGAGGGAAAGATGTTTACATGGTGTAATCTGCAGCGTGTTTGTAACTTTGTAATCAGATGAGGGAAGGATGTTTACATGGTGTAATCTGCAGCGTGTTTGTAACTTTGTAACTGGATGAGGGAAGGATGTTTACTTTGTGTAATCTGAAGCGTGTTTGTAACTTTGTAACTGGATGAGGGAAGGATGTTTACTTGGTGTAATCTGCAGCGTGTTTGTAACATTGTAACTGGATGAGGGAAGGATGTTTACATGGTGTAATCTGCAGCATGTTTGTAACTCCGTAACTGGATGAGGGAAGGATTTATACATGGTGTAATCTGCAGCGTGTTTGTAACTTTGTAACTGAATGAGGGAAGGATGTTTACTTGGTGTAATCTGCAGCATGTTTGTAACTTTGTAACTGGATGAGGGAAGGATGTTTACATGGTGTAATCTGCAGTGTGCTTGTAACTTTGTAACTGGATGAGGGAAGGATGTTTACATGGTGTAATCTGCAGCATGTTTGTAACTTTGTAACTGGATGAGGGAAGGATGTTTACTTGGTGTAATCTGCAGCGTGTTTGTAATTTTGTAACTGGATGAGGGAAGGATGTTTACTTGGTGTAATCTGTAGCGTGTTTGTAACATTGTAACTGGATGAGGGAAGGATGTTTACATGGTGTAATCTGCAGCGTGTTTGTAACTTTGTAACTGGATGAGGGAAGGATGTTTATATGGTGTAATCTGCAGCGTGTTTGTAACTTTGTAACTGATGAGGGAAGGATGTTTACATGGTGTAATCTGCAGCATGTTTGTAACTTTGTAATTGGATGAGGGAAGGATGATTACATGGTATAATCTGCAGTGTGTTTGTAACCGTAACTGGATGAGGGAAGGATCTTTACATGGTGTAATCTGCAGCGTGTTTGCAATTTTGTAACTGGATGAGGGAAGGATGTTTACATGGTGTAATCTGCAGCGCGTTTGTAACTTTGTAACTGGATGAGGTAAGGATGTTTAGTTGGTGTAATCTTCAGCGTGTTTATAACTTTGTAACTGGATGAGGGAAGGATGTTTACTTGGTGTAATCTGCAGTGTGTTTGTAACTTTGTAACTGGATGAGGGAAGGATGTTTACATGGTGTAATCTGCAGCGTGTTTGTAACTTTCTAACTGGATGAGGGAAGGATGTTTACATGGTGTAATCTGCAGAGTGTTTGTAACTTTTCTAACTGGATGAGGGAAGGATGTTTACATGGTGTAATCTGCAGCATGTTTGTAACTTTGGAACTGGATGAGGGAAGGATGTTTACATGGTGTAATCTGCAGAATGTTTGTAACTTTGTAACTGGATGAGGGAAGGATGTTTACTTGGTGTAATCTGCAGCGTGTTTGTAACTTTGTAACTGGATGAGGAAGGATGTTTACTTGGTGTAATCTGCAGCGTGTTTGTAACTTTGTAACTGGATGAGGGAAGGATGTTTACATGGTGTAATCTGCAGTGTGTTTGTAACTTTGTAACTGGATGAGGAAGGATGTTTACATGGTGTAATCTGCAGCGTGTTTGTAACTTTGTAACTGGATGAGGGAAGGATGTTTACTTGGTGTAATCTGCAGCGTGTTTGTAACTTTGTAACTGGATGAGGGAAGGATGTTTACTTGGTGTAATCTGCAGCGTGTTTGTAACATTGTAACTGGATGAGGGAAGGATGTTTACATGGTGTAATCTGCAGCGTGTTTGTAACTTTGTAACTGGATGAGGGAAGGATGTTTATATGGTGTAATCTGCAGCGTGTTTGTAACTTTGTAACTGATGAGGGAAGGATGTTTACATGGTGTAATCTGCAGCGTGTTTGTAACTTTGTAACTGGATGAGGGAAGGATGATTACATTATATAATCTGCACTGTGTTTGTAACTTCGTAACTGGATGAGGGAAGAATCTTTACATGGTGTAATCTGCAGCGTGTTTGTAATTTTGTAACTGGATGAGGGAAGGATGTTTACATGGTGTAATCTGCAGCGTGTTTGTAACTTTGTAACTGGATGAGGGAAGGATGTTTAGTTGGTGTAATCTGCAGCGTGTTTGTAACTTTGTAACTGGATGAGGGAAGGATGTTTACATGGTGTAATCTGCAGCGTGTTTGTAACTTTGTAACTGGATGAGAGAAGGATGTTTACTTGGTGTAATCTGCAGCGTGTTTGTAACTTTGTAACTGGATGAGGGAAGGATGTTTACTTGGTGTAATCTGCAGCGTGTTTGTAACATTGTAACTGGATGAGGGAAGGATGTTTACATGGTGTAATCTGCAGCGTGTTTGTAACTCCGTAACTGGATGAGGGAAGGATCTTTACATGGTGTAATCTGCAGCGTGTTTGTAACTTTGTAACTGGATGAGGGAAGGATGTTTACTTGGTGTAATCTGCAGCGTGTTTGTAACTTTGTAACTGGATGAGGGAAGGATGTTTACATGGTGTAATCTGCAGTGTGTTTGTAACTTTGTAACTGGATGAGGGAAGGATGTTTACATGGTGTAATCTGCAGCAGGTTTGTAACTTTGTAACTGGATGAGGGAAGGATGTTTACTTGGTGTAATCTGCAGCGTGTTTGTAATTTTGTAACTGGATGAGGGAAGGATGTTTACTTGGTGTAATCTGCAGCGTGTTTGTAACATTGAAACTGGATGAGGGAAGGATGTTTACATGGTGTAATCTGCAGCGTGTTTGTAACTTTGTAACTGGATGAGGGAAGGATGTTTATATGGTGTAATCTGCAGCGTGTTTGTAACTTTGTAACTGATGAGGGAAGGATGTTTACATGGTGTAATCTGCAGCGTGTTTGTAACTTTGTAATTGGATGAGGGAAGTATGATTACATGGTATAATCTGCAGTGTGTTTATAACTTCGTAACTGGATGAGGGAAGGATCTTTACATGGTGTAATCTGCAGCGTGTTTGCAATTTTGTAACTGGATGAGGGAAGGATGTTTACATGGTGTAATCTGCAGCGTGTTTGTAACTTTGTAACTGGATGAGGGAAGAATGTTTAGTTGGTGTAATCTGCAGCGTGTTTGTAACTTTGTAACTGGATGAGGGAAGGATGTTTACTTGGTGTAATCTGCAGTGTGTTTGTAACTTTGTAACTGGATGAGGGAAGGATGTTTACATGGTGTAATCTGCAGCGTGTTTGTAACTTTGTAACTGGATGAGGGAAGGATGTTTACATGGTGTAATCTGCAGCGTGTTTGTAACTTTGTAACTGATGTGGGAAGGATGTTTACATGGTGTAATCTGCAGCGTGTTTGTAACTTTGTAACTGGATGAGGGAAGGATCTTTACATGGTGTAATCTGCAGCGTGTTTGTAACTTTGTAACTGATGAGGGAAGGATGTTTACTTGGTGTAATCTGCAGCGTGTTTGTAACTTTGTAACTGGATGAGGGAAGGATGTTTACATGGTGTAATCTGCAGTGTGTTTGTAACTTTGTAACTGGATGAGGGAAGGATGTTTACATGGTGTAATCTGCAGCATGTTTGTAACTTTGTAACTGGATGAGGGAAGGATGTTTACATGGTGTAATCTGCAGCATGTTTGTAACTTTGTAACTGGATGAGGGAAGGATGTTTACTTGGTGTAATCTGCAGCGTGTTAATAACTTTGTAACTGGATGAGGGAAGGATGTTTACTTGGTGTAATCTGCAGCGTGTTTGTAACTTTGTAACTGGATGAGGGAATGATGTTTACATGGTGTAATCTGCAGTGTGTTTGTAACTTTGTAACTGGATGAGGGAAGGATGTTTACATGGTGTAATCTGCAGCGTGTTTGTAACTTTGTAACTGGATGAGGTGTAATCTGCAGCATGTTTATAACTTTGTAACTGGATGAGGGAAGGATGTTTATATGGTCTAATCTGCAGCATGTTTGTAACTTTGTAACTGATGAGGGAAGGATGTTTACATGGAGTAATCTGCAGCGTGTTTGTAACTTTGTAACTGGATGAGGGAAGGATTTTTACATGGTGTAATCTGCAGCATGTTTGTAACTTTGTAACTGATGAGGGAAGGATGTTTACTTGGTGTAATCTGCAGTGTGTTTGTAACTTTGTAACTGGATGAGGAAAGGATGTTTACATGGTGTAATCTGCAGCGTGTTTGTAACTTTGTAACTGGATGAGGGAAGGATGTTTACGTGGTGTAATCTGCAGCGCGCATGTTTGTAACTTTGTAACTGGATGAGGGAAGGATGTTTACATGGTGTAATCTGCAGCGTTTTTGTAACTTTGTAACTGGATGACGGAAGGATGTTTACTTGGTGTAATCTGCAGTGTGTTTGTAACTTTGTAACTGGATGAGGGAAGGATGTTTACATGGTGTAATTTGCAGCGTGTTTGTAACTTTGTAACTGGATGAGGGAAGGATGTTTACATGGTGTAATCTGCAGCGTGTTTGTAACTTTGTAACTGGATGAGGGAAGGATGTTTACTTGGTGTAATCTGCAGCATGTTTGTAACTTTGTAACTGGATGAGGGAAGGATGTTTACATGGTGTAATCTGCAGCGTGTTTGTAACTTTGTAACTGGATGAGGGGAGGATGTTTACTTGGTGTAATCTGCAGCGTGTTTGTAACTGGATGAGGGAAAGATGTTTACATGGTGTAATCTGCAGCGTGTTTGTAACTTTGTAATCAGATGAGGGAAGGATGTTTACATGGTGTAATCTGCAGCGTGTTTGTAACTTTGTAACTGGATGAGGGAAGGATGTTTACTTTGTGTAATCTGAAGCGTGTTTGTAACTTTGTAACTGGATGAGGGAAAGATGTTTACTTGGTGTAATCTGCAGCGTGTTTGTAACATTGTAACTGGATGAGGGAAGGATGTTTACATGGTGTAATCTGCAGCATGTTTGTAACTCCGTAACTGGATGAGGGAAGGATCTATACATGGTGTAATCTGCAGCGTGTTTGTAACTTTGTAACTGAATGAGGGAAGGATGTTTACTTGGTGTAATCTGCAGCATGTTTGTAACTTTGTAACTGGATGAGGGAAGGATGTTTACATGGTGTAATCTGCAGTGTGCTTGTAACTTTGTAACTGGATGAGGGAAGGATGTTTACATGGTGTAATCTGCAGCATGTTTGTAACTTTGTAACTGGATGAGGGAAGGATGTTTACTTGGTGTAATCTGCAGCGTGTTTGTAATTTTGTAACTGGATGAGGGAAGGATGTTTACTTGGTGTAATCTGTAGCGTGTTTGTAACATTGTAACTGGATGAGGGAAGGATGTTTACATGGTGTAATCTGCAGCGTGTTTGTAACTTTGTAACTGGATGAGGGAAGGATGTTTATATGGTGTAATCTGCAGCGTGTTTGTAACTTTGTAACTGATGAGGGAAGGATGTTTACATGGTGTAATCTGCAGCATGTTTGTAACTTTGTAATTGGATGAGGGAAGGATGATTACATGGTATAATCTGCAGTGTGTTTGTAACTTCGTAACTGGATGAGGGAAGGATCTTTACATGGTGTAATCTGCAGCGTGTTTGCAATTTTGTAACTGGATGAGGGAAGGATGTTTACATGGTGTAATCTGCAGCGCGTTTGTAACTTTGTAACTGGATGAGGTAAGGATGTTTAGTTGGTGTAATCTTCAGCGTGTTTATAACTTTGTAACTGGATGAGGGAAGGATGTTTACTTGGTGTAATCTGCAGTGTGTTTGTAACTTTGTAACTGGATGAGGGAAGGATGTTTACATGGTGTAATCTGCAGCGTGTTTGTAACTTTCTAACTGGATGAGGGAAGGATGTTTACATGGTGTAATCTGCAGAGTGTTTGTAACTTTTCTAACTGGATGAGGGAAGGATGTTTACATGGTGTAATCTGCAGCATGTTTGTAACTTTGGAACTGGATGAGGGAAGGATGTTTACATGGTGTAATCTGCAGAATGTTTGTAACTTTGTAACTGGATGAGGGAAGGATGTTTACTTGGTGTAATCTGCAGCGTGTTTGTAACTTTGTAACTGGATGAGGGAAGGATGTTTACTTGGTGTAATCTGCAGCGTGTTTGTAACTTTGTAACTGGATGAGGGAAGGATGTTTACATGGTGTAATCTGCAGTGTGTTTGTAACTTTGTAACTGGATGAGGGAAGGATGTTTACATGGTGTAATCTGCAGCGTGTTTGTAACTTTGTAACTGGATGAGGGAAGGATGTTTACTTGGTGTAATCTGCAGCGTGTTTGTAACTTTGTAACTGGATGAGGGAAGGATGTTTACTTGGTGTAATCTGCAGCGTGTTTGTAACATTGTAACTGGATGAGGGAAGGATGTTTACATGGTGTAATCTGCAGCGTGTTTGTAACTTTGTAACTGGATGAGGGAAGGATGTTTATATGGTGTAATCTGCAGCGTGTTTGTAACTTTGTAACTGATGAGGGAAGGATGTTTACATGGTGTAATCTGCAGCGTGTTTGTAACTTTGTAACTGGATGAGGGAAGGATGATTACATTATATAATCTGCACTGTGTTTGTAACTTCGTAACTGGATGAGGGAAGAATCTTTACATGGTGTAATCTGCAGCGTGTTTGTAGTTTTGTAACTGGATGAGGGAAGGATGTTTACATGGTGTAATCTGCAGCGTGTTTGTAACTTTGTAACTGGATGAGGGAAGGATGTTTAGTTGGTGTAATCTGCAGCGTGTTTGTAACTTTGTAACTGGATGAGGGAAGGATGTTTACATGGTGTAATCTGCAGCGTGTTTGTAACTTTGTAACTGGATGAGAGAAGGATGTTTACTTGGTGTAATCTGCAGCGTGTTTGTAACTTTGTAACTGGATGAGGGAAGGATGTTTACTTGGTGTAATCTGCAGCGTGTTTGTAACATTGTAACTGGATGAGGGAAGGATGTTTACATGGTGTAATCTGCAGCGTGTTTGTAACTCCGTAACTGGATGAGGGAAGGATCTTTACATGGTGTAATCTGCAGCGTGTTTGTAACTTTGTAACTGGATGAGGGAAGGATGTTTACTTGGTGTAATCTGCAGCGTGTTTGTAACTTTGTAACTGGATGAGGGAAGGATGTTTACATGGTGTAATCTGCAGTGTGTTTGTAACTTTGTAACTGGATGAGGGAAGGATGTTTACATGGTGTAATCTGCAGCAGGTTTGTAACTTTGTAACTGGATGAGGGAAGGATGTTTACTTGGTGTAATCTGCAGCGTGTTTGTAATTTTGTAACTGGATGAGGGAAGGATGTTTACTTGGTGTAATCTGCAGCGTGTTTGTAACATTGAAACTGGATGAGGGAAGGATGTTTACATGGTGTAATCTGCAGCGTGTTTGTAACTTTGTAACTGGATGAGAGAAGGATGTTTATATGGTGTAATCTGCAGCGTGTTTGTAACTTTGTAACTGATGAGGGAAGGATGTTTACATGGTGTAATCTGCAGCGTGTTTGTAACTTTGTAATTGGATGAGGGAAGTATGATTACATGGTATAATCTGCAGTGTGTTTATAACTTCGTAACTGGATGAGGGAAGGATCTTTACATGGTGTAATCTGCAGCGTGTTTGCAATTTTGTAACTGGATGAGGGAAGGATGTTTACATGGTGTAATCTGCAGCGTGTTTGTAACTTTGTAACTGGATGAGGGAAGAATGTTTAGTTGGTGTAATCTGCAGCGTGTTTGTAACTTTGTAACTGGATGAGGGAAGGATGTTTACTTGGTGTAATCTGCAGTGTGTTTGTAACTTTGTAACTGGATGAGGGAAGGATGTTTACATGGTGTAATCTGCAGCGTGTTTGTAACTTTGTAACTGGATGAGGGAAGGATGTTTACATGGTGTAATCTGCAGCGTGTTTGTAACTTTGTAACTGATGCGGGAAGGATGTTTACATGGTGTAATCTGCAGCGTGTTTGTAACTTTGTAACTGGATGAGGGAAGGATCTTTACATGGTGTAATCTGCAGCGTGTTTGTAACTTTGTAACTGATGAGGGAAGGATGTTTACTTGGTGTAATCTGCAGCGCGCGTGTTTGTAACTTTGTAACTGGATGAGGGAAGGATGTTTACATGGTGTAATCTGCAGCGTGTTAATAACTTTGTAACTGGATGAGGGAAGGATGTTTACTTGGTGTAATCTGCAGCGTGTTTGTAACTTTGTAACTGGATGAGGGAATGATGTTTACATGGTGTAATCTGCAGTGTGTTTGTAACTTTGTAACTGGATGAGGGAAGGATGTTTACATTGTGTAATCTGCAGTGTGTTTGTAACTTTGTAACTGGATGAGGTGTAATCTGCAGCATGTTTATAACTTTGTAACTGGATGAGGGAAGGATGTTTATATGGTCTAATCTGCAGCATGTTTGTAACTTTGTAACTGATGAGGGAAGGATGTTTACATGGAGTAATCTGCAGCGTGTTTGTAACTTTGTAACTGGATGAGGGAAGGATTTTTACATGGTGTAATCTGCAGCATGTTTGTAACTTTGTAACTGATGAGGGAAGGATGTTTACTTGGTGTAATCTGCAGCGCGCGTGTTTGTCACTTCGTAACTGGATGAGGAAAGGATGTTTACATGGTGTAATCTG
Source organism: Protopterus annectens (assembly GCF_019279795.1). Classification (NCBI taxonomy): domain Eukaryota; kingdom Metazoa; phylum Chordata; order Ceratodontiformes; family Protopteridae; genus Protopterus; species Protopterus annectens. The sequence continues at coordinate 490,506,107 of NC_056740.1, read as the reverse complement.
CAGCGTGTTTGTAACTTTGTAACTGGATGAGGGAAGGATGTTTACGTGGTGTAATCTGCAGCGCGCATGTTTGTAACTTTGTAACTGGATGAGGGAAGGATGTTTACATGGTGTAATCTGCAGCGTTTTTGTAACTTTGTAACTGGATGACGGAAGGATGTTTACTTGGTGTAATCTGCAGTGTGTTTGTAACTTTGTAACTGGATGAGGGAAGGATGTTTACATGGTGTAATTTGCAGCGTGTTTGTAACTTTGTAACTGGATGAGGGAAGGATGTTTACATGGTGTAATCTGCAGCGTGTTTGTAACTTTGTAACTGGATGAGGGAAGGATGTTTACATGGTGTAATCTGCAGCGTGTTTGTAACTTTGTAATCAGATGAGGGAAGGATGTTTACATGGTGTAATCTGCAGCGTGTTTGTAACTTTGTAATTGGATGAGGGAAGGATGTTTACATGGTGTAATCTGCAGCGTGTTTGTAACTTTGTAACTGGATGAGGGAATGTTTACATGGTGTAATCTGCAGCATGTTTGTAACTTTGTAACTGGATGAGGGAAGGATGTTTACTTGGTGTAATCTGCAGCATGTTTGTAACTTTGTAACTGGATGAGGGAAGGATGTTTACATGGTGTAATCTGCAGCGTGTTTGTAACTTTGTAACTGGATGAGGGAAGGATGTTTACTTGGTGTAATCTGCAGCGTGTTTGTAACTGGATGAGGGAAGGATGTTTACATGGTGTAATCTGCAGCGTGTTTGTAACTTTGTAATCAGATGAGGGAAGGATGTTTACATGGTGTAATCTGCAGCGTGTTTGTAACTTTGTAACTGGATGAGGGAAGGATGTTTACTTTGTGTAATCTGAAGCATGTTTGTAACTTTGTAACTGGATGACGGAAGGATGTTTACTTGGTGTAATCTGCAGCGTGTTTGTAACATTGTAACTGGATGAGGGAAGGATGTTTACATGGTGTAATCTGCAGCATGTTTGTAACTCCGTAACTGGATGAGGGAAGGATCTATACATGGTGTAATCTGCAGCGTGTTTGTAACTTTGTAACTGGATGAGGGAAGGATGTTTACTTGGTGTAATCTGCAGCGTGTTTGTAACTTTGTAACTGGATGAGGGAAGGATGTTTACATGGTGTAATCTGCAGTGTGCTTGTAACTTTGTAACTGGATGAGGGAAGGATGTTTACATGGTGTAATCTGCAGCATGTTTGTAACTTTGTAACTGGATGAGGGAAGGATGTTTACTTGGTGTAATCTGCAGCGTGTTTGTAATTTTGTAACTGGATGAGGGAAGGATGTTTACTTGGTGTAATCTGTAGCGTGTTTGTAACATTGTAACTGGATGAGGGAAGGATGTTTACATGGTGTAATCTGCAGCGTGTTTGTAACTTTGTAACTGGATGAGGGAAGGATGTTTATATGGTGTAATCTGCAGCGTGTTTGTAACTTTGTAACTGATGAGGGAAGGATGTTTACATGGTGTAATCTTCAGCGTGTTTGTAACTTTGTAATTGGATGAGGGAAGGATGATTACATGGTATAATCTGCAGTGTGTTTGTAACTTCGTAACTGGATGAGGGAAGGATCTTTACATGGTGTAATCTGCAGCGTGTTTGCAATTTTGTAACTGGATGAGGGAAGGATGTTTACATGGTGTAATCTGCAGCGTGTTTGTAACTTTGTAACTGAATGAGGTAAGGATGTTTAGTTGGTGTAATCTGCAGCGTGTTTGTAACTTTGTAACTGGATGAGGGAAGGATGTTTACTTGGTGTAATCTGCAGTGTGTTTGTAACTTTGTAACTGGATGAGGGAAGGATGTTTACATGGTGTAATCTGCAGCGTGTTTGTAACTTTGTAACTGGATGAGGGAAGGATGTTTACATGGTGTAATCTGCAGCGTGTTTGTAACTTTGTAACTGATGCGGGAAGGATGTTTACATGGTGTAATCTGCAGCGTGTTTGTAACTTTGTAACTGGATGAGGGAAGGATCTTTACATGGTGTAATCTGCAGCGTGTTTGTAACTTTGTAACTGATGAGGGAAGGATGTTTACTTGGTGTAATCTGCAGCGCGCGTGTTTGTAACTTTGTAACTGGATGAGGGAAGGATGTTTACATGGTTTAATCTGCAGCATGTTTGTAACTTTGTAACTGGATGAGGGAAGGATGTTTACTTGGTGTAATCTGCAGCGTGTTTGTAACTTTGTAACTGGATGAGGGAAGGATGTTTACTTGGTGTAATCTGCAGCGTGTTTGTAACTTTGTAACTGGATGAGGGAATGATGTTTACATGGTGTAATCTGCAGTGTGTTTGTAACTTTGTAACTGGATGAGGGAAGGATGTTTACATGGTGTAATCTGCAGCGTGTTTGTAACTTTGTAACTGGATGAGGTGTAATCTGCAGCATGTTTGTAACTTTGTAACTGGATGAGAGAAGGATGTTTATATGGTGTAATCTGCAGCGTGTTTGTAACTTTGTAACTGATGATGGAAGGATGTTTACATGGTGTAATCTGCAGCGTGTTTGTAACTTTGTAACTGGATGAGGGAAGGATCTTTACATGGTGTAATCTGCAGCGTGTTTGTAACTTTGTAACTGATGAGGGAAGGATGTTTACTTGGTGTAATCTGCAGCGCGCGTGTTTGTAACTTTGTAACTGGATGAGGAAAGGATGTTTACATGGTGTAATCTGCAGCGTGTTTGTAACTTTGTAACTGGATGAGGGAAGGATGTTTACGTGGTGTAATCTGCAGCGCGCATGTTTGTAACTTTGTAACTGGATGAGGGAAGGATGTTTACATGGTGTAATCTGCAGCGTTTTTGTAACTTTGTAACTGGATGACGGAAGGATGTTTACTTGGTGTAATTTGCAGCGTGTTTGTAACTTTGTAACTGGATGAGGGAAGGATGTTTACATGGTGTAATCTGCAGCGTGTTTGTAACTTTGTAACTGGATGAGGGAAGGATGTTTACATGGTGTAATCTGCAGCGTGTTTGTAACTTTTTAACTGGATGAGGGAAGGATGTTTACATGGTGTAATCTGCAGCGTGTTTGTAACTTTGTAATCAGATGAGGGAAGGATGTTTACATGGTGTAATCTGCAGCGTGTTTGTAACTTTGTAATTGGATGAGGGAAGGATGTTTACATGGTGTAATCTGCAGCGTGTTTGTAACTTTGTAACTGGATGAGGGAATGTTTACATGGTGTAATCTGCAGCATGTTTGTAACTTTGTAACTGGATGAGGGAAGGATGTTTACTTGGTGTAATCTGCAGCATGTTTGTAACTTTGTAACTGGATGAGGGAAGGATGTTTACTTGTTGTAATCTGCAGCGTGTTTGTAACTTTGTAACTGGATGAGGGAAGGATGTTTACATGGTGTAATCTGCAGCGTGTTTGTAACTTTGTAACTGGATGAGGGAAGGATGTTTACTTGGTGTAATCTGCAGCGTGTTTGTAACTGGATGAGGGAAGGATGTTTACTTTGTGTAATCTGAAGCGTGTTTGTAACTTTGTAACTGGATGAGGGAAGGATGTTTACATGGTGTAATCTGCAGCGTGTTTGTAACTTTGTAACTGGATGAGGGAAGGATGTTTACATGGTGTAATCTGCAGTGTGTTTGTAACTTTGTAACTTATGAGGGAAGGATGTTTACATGGTGTAATCTGCAGTGTGTTTGTAACTTTGTAACTTATTAGGGAAGGATGTTTACATGGTGTAATCTGCAGCATGTTTGTAACTTTGTAACTGGATGAGGGAAGGATGTTTACATGGTATAATCTGCAGTGTGTTTGTAACTTCGTAACTGGATGAGGGAAGGATCTTTACATGGTGTAATCTGCAGCGTGTTTGTAACTTTGCAACTGGATGAGGGAAGGATGTTTACATGGTGTAATCTGCAGCATGTTTGTAACTTTGTAACTGGATGAGGGAAGGATGTTTACTTGGTGTAATCTGCAGCGTGTTTGTAACTTTGTAACTGGATGAGGGAAGGATGTTTACTTGGTGCAATCTGCAGTGTGTTTGTAACTTTGTAACTGGATGAGGGAAGGATGTTTACATGGTGTAATCTGCAGCGTGTTTGTAACTTTGTTACTGGATGAGGGAAGGATGTTTACATGGTGTAATCTGCAGCGTGTTTGTAACTTTGTAACTGGATGAGGGAAGGATGTTTACATGGTGTAATCTGCAGCGTGTTTGTAACTTTGTAACTGGATGAGGGAAGGATGTTTACATGGTGTAATCTGCAGTGTGTTTGTGTAACTTTGTAACTGGATGAGCGAAGGATCTTTACATGGGGTAATCTGCAGCGTGTTTGCAACTTTGTAACTGATGAAGGAAGGATGTTTACTTGGTGTAATCTGCAGCGTGTTTGTAACTTTGTAACTGGATGAGGGAAGGATGTTTACATGGTGTAATCTGCAGCGTGTTTGTAACTTTGTAACTGGATGAGGGAAGGATGTTTACGTGGTGTAATCTGCAGCGCGCGTGTTTGTAACTTTGTAACTGGATGAGGGATGGATGTTTACACGGTGTAATCTGCAGCGTGTTTGTAACTTTGTAACTGGATGAGGGAAGGATGTTTACTTGGTGTATTCTGCAGCATGTTTTTAACTTTGTAACCGGATGAGGGAAGGATGTTTACATGGTGTAATCTCCAGCGTGTTTGTAACTTTGTAACTGGATGAGGGAAGGATGTTTACATGGTGTAATCTGCAGCGTGTTTGTAACTTTGTAACTGGATGAGGGAAGGATGTTTACATGGTGTAATCTGCAGCGTGTTTGTAACTTTGTAACTGGATGAAGGAAGGATGTTTACATGGTGTAATCTGAAGCTAACCTAACCAGTGATGCTTCCCAGCGCCACGCCAAATGCTGTCTGAGCAACAATAGTCCTGGGTGCTATAATAAGGTACCTAGAACAGAAAACTTTCACATTATAATGAAAAATATGCAATGTTTCCGGATGTTTGCATCTGTACATGGCATTGGCACAGTGCAGTGCAAATCTGCCAAATTTATACCAGCACTGGAAATACAGGAATCTAACTAGTGAGCCCTCTGGCCAATAAAGTGATTAAACATAAAGCCCTTTTGTGTGCTTTCTGACTCAGATAGACCAGGTAAACGCCTACTGCCATGAGATGAATAATGCCAGTCCTCCTAATGTTAAAACACAGTAAAAGAATGTCTGGAGTGAAATGCTACACACAAACATACTTAAAGATACAGATACAGCAGTGTACTATAAATAGCTTATAAAAGTGTGACTATTCAAGAAAAGCATTTCACTTTGTTTCCATTTATTTACCTGCTGATGATTGCATGTTATGTGAAATCAGAAGAGGGATGGGTAAGTGAGACCTAGTGTTGCAAGTTCAGAAAGAAGCTTTTGGTGGAACACTTTGTTAAATGCTTTGGAAAGGTCAAGGGAAAGTGAAGAAACTAGGTTTCCCTCATTTCTGTGTTGGTTTACTATGTTGGTGAAGTTGAGGAGGGCAACAGTAGTACTGTTGTTGGCCTGAGGAGGGCAGTAGTAGTACTGTGGTTGTCCTGATACCATGCTGGGTGTTGGAGAGGAGGTTGTCTTTGGTTATATGTTTCATAAGCTGAGAGTGAATACATTTCTCAAGGATTTTAGAGAGGGGAGGTAGGTTAGCAATAGGTCTTGTTTCTGTCTTTTGGCTTTTCCCGGTTAGTGGTCGCCACAGCAGAACTCCAGTCCGCTAATGATTGGCAGTAGAGTTTTACGTACTGGCTTGCTGGGCCTAACGCACAACCTTCGATGAAGGAACGCCCGTTCACACATGTCGCCACACAGAAGACGCTCTAACTGAGAATCGAACGGGCAACGTCTAACTGTGAGGCGACATCGCTACCGCAGCACCACCACCGCAGTCTAGGTTAGTTTGTTAACTCTGTTGAAGAACCTCCTTTGTGAAGGGGTATAATAATGGATTTTTTTCCAGACAGATGGAACATACTTTTCAGTTATTGACCGGTTGGTCAAAATTGAAACACGGAAGGCTAATATATTTGTACCTGTTTTGAGGAACTCAGTGGGAAGGTTATCAGTAGCTGAGATTGTTGCTTTTAATCTGGCGCGTAATTTTTTATAGTTGATGTTGGGACGGGCTGACAACTAAAGGAAAGTGGAAGTTGGAGGGGTGAAGTGAGGTGGTCATTGATTAGTGATAGAACTGACTGGATAAAATGAGTACAGAACTGAGTGACAATGGACTCTATTGTTTAAAGATGAAGGACAGGGTGTAGTGATATGGCCAGGTATAATAGTTTAGTTAGAGAGGACCCAAAAAGTTTGGGGTTGTTTTGGTGCTTTTGTAGGAGATTACTGTTGTATGATTTTCTATCAGATTTAACAAGGATCTTGCTATGCTTTCTGAGATACCTAAAACGTTTGGTAGGCGTGTTGTGTTTTATTCTCACACTGTTCTTTCCATACTTTATCTCTTTGCAGCATGAGTTGTTGGGTCTCTTTTGACAGCCATGATGCTGTGTTAGATTTTACCATTCTTGTCCTAACTGGTGCTAAATCATTTAGTATTTTTAGAAATGTGTAAATGAGGTGAATAACTGCTTCATCTGGGGCATTACTCAATATTTTCCAGTTGTAGTGGGACAGGGCTGTAATAAATGTGTGTTTGTCAAATTTGGTTAAATTGTGTACTTGTTTATAGATTGTTTGGGTAAACCATGTTGTCTGATTACATAGGTCAGGAGGTGGTCACTTATAGTACCTGGTAAGTAACCAGAATATTTTATATCATGTGGTTTGTTTGTCAATATACAGTCTAGTGTGGACTGACTGTTAAGTGCTTTTGCGGATCGGGTCTATATTATAACATCGAATTCTACAAAGATTGAATGTTATAATATCGAACCCTAAACACCGAAATCCGAAAACATTGAACAGTCAGAATAGTGAATTTTTTCCATGGGAAACAAATTGCTATTCTGAGAAACATACACATACAAAAAACAACAATCCAGACACATACACTTATAATCCTACACCTAAACCTAAACTAAACTTTACATACACTACTAGCTATCCACTTACCTTAACCCAACCCTAGCCCTAAGGTCCATCACTATCGCACATTCACCTCACCCGTGCCCTAACCCTAACTCACCTAACCCGCCCCTAACCCTAACCTACACACAACCGCACACTTGCCTGACCCGTGCCCTAACCCTAACTCACCTAACCTGCCCCTAACCCTAACCTACACACAATCGCACACTTACCTGACCCACACCCTAACCCTAATGTCCACGCAACTGCACACTTACCCGACTCGCACCCTAACCCTAACTCACCTAACCCACCCCCTAACCCTAACCTACACACAATCGCACACTTACCTGAACCCGACCCATAACGTTCCAACATATCGAACGCTGAAAACAGTGAAGCCACAGCAACGGCCCACCAAATTCTTTCCTTGGGAAAGAATTTGGTGTCCTGCATCTTCGCTGTTTTCAGCGTTCGACATTACGGGGTCAATATTATGACATTCGATCTTTTTAGAATTTGATGTTATAATATAGACCCTTGTGGATTTTGGTGATGGAGTTGGGTGAAGCCGAATAGGTGACTAGAGTCCTTGGGGTTGCTGCTGTTTATGGATTACCAGTCTATATTTAGGTCGTCTAAGATGAAGATATTCTGGGGGATATTGTCATATATCCAGTGTGAAATATTTTTGGCTGTGGTAATGTTGTTGCCTGGTGGGATGTATACTGCTGAGATATATATAGATTTCTTTTGGTTGAATTTGAGGTATGCAATCAGAAGTTCAGCATTATTAAATTTTTAGATATTTAGATGGGCTGGGTTTATTTCTAAATTATTATTATAAATAATGGCAATACCCCCTACTCTTTTAAGATTTCTATCCATTCTGCCTTTGCAAAGACCTGGGGGAATAATTTTGTTGTCAGATATTTCTTCTTTGAGCCAAGTTTCAGTGGTGTCTCAAAACTCTTGACATGCAGACATATCATGAATTCTGTTGAAGATGCTTCTGAGGTTATTACTGAAAAGATTGAGGCCTAGTATAGATGAAGAACAAAACTAAAAACATGCATTGATGAGAAGGATTGGATTCCCAAGTGGTAGCTAGAGTATCTCAAAAAGTGGTTTTATGTTATTGGTATGTATTTATGTGTGCGTGTGTGTGCTTGTGTGTGCGTGTGTGTGCTTGTGTGTGCGTGTGTGTGCGTGTGTGTGCATGCGCATATGTGTGTGTGTGTGTGTGTGTGTGTGTGTGTGTGTGTGTGCATGCGTGTGCATGCGCGTGCGTGTGTGTGTGTTTGCGTGCGTGTATATGTGTGTGTGTGCGTGTATGTATGTGTGTGTGTGTGTATGTGTTGATACATGCATATATATATATATATATATATATATAAATATCTATATATGTTGTAATTTACAAGTTTGTGTATGTGAATGGATGGATAAAGGATGGATAATGGTGTTGGTAGGCATGAGCGTGTATGGAAACAAGTGGGTTGAGAATGTCTGTAAAGAAATTTTTAAGTCTGTGAAATGGACTGCAGCAGGAATTGACAGAGGATAGAAATTGGAAGAGGGCTTTTAATGTATACGTCTTTAAGTGGTGGGCTAGACAAGCAGTCTATGCAGGCAATTTTAGCATAAGTAATGGTAAAAAGAGACATTTAAAATCATGCACATTGCTAATTATGAACTAAAATGTGATTGGATAGGTTATGATGTATAACGTTTGCAACCAGAATTATGTCAATATGGTTTGTGATATAAAATGCTTGCAACTAGGATTGTGTCAGTGTGGTTTGTTTTCATTTATATATCTGTATGATGGCCTATGTCATAAGTGATAATTTAATAAAGATGTTTCTTGTCTAAAAAATGGTTAGTTATTAGCTGGGGACATGCATATTCATTCCCCGCCAAAATTAAATTGGATAGCAATAGATAAAATATTAAAGTGGGGGAGGCAGTAATGGACATTTCTTTAGCCTGAGCTGATGCAGTTGTTTTTACAAACAATTAAATGAGAAGAATATGCATTTCTTATACTAAAACAAAACAGTAAAAGGTATGTTCCTGCCTCACTTTGATTGTTTGGCATTCCATTAGTCATAATACAGTTTCAACAATTAAAGTATTGAACTCCAGTGAGTACTTTATCAACCAGTATCCAATTTCAGAAACTGAACTTTTAAATTGCTGTGAGCACTTGCTGAGTTTCTGACCATCCCTTGATAGCTGTCTAATCCTACTTTCAGTTTGATGACAAACCTTACTGTTGTTAGTCCAGTGTAATTGTATAATACCTACCCCCACTTAAATTGCTTTAAGAATAGGAACATCACACCAACTTCAAATTTTAAAATGAAGCACTCATGTTGAATGGCATCTATACTCACTCATCCTTTATTCAGAAAGGATTTTACATTCATTTTACTTGTAAAGGTGTCTGTTTTAATGGCCCCCTACTTCAGGACTAATTGGGCAGAGGTGAAGTGGATTGCCAGTTCCCTTACTAGAGGAGTTAATGGGAACTGATGAAAAATAGAATGTAAAAAGACAAGAGATCTCTTTAAGAAACCTGGTGATACTAAGGAAAGCTTCCAGGTATAAATCTGCATGATAAAACGCGAGGTTGGGAGGGACATAGTAGAAGCAGAAGATATTAAGAAGAGATAGCAAGAATATACAGGAGAACTATATAAGGATATAGACATATTCACGTAATGTTATGTTCTCTAAATATCTTGGAGACTTATAGGTTTATAGGTTCATAGGCAGGTAATAGGCTATTGACCCAAGGGCCTATATAAGCCTAGCCAATAAGGTACCCTGGCTTTCGCCACCCAGTAAAATTATTTTCCTGTGCCCCTGTCGAGCAGAGCCACAGAAGTGATCCCCGGAGTGAATTTCCTATCTCCCATCCAATAATCAAGATTTTTCTTGAAGAGTGCTAATGAGGAGCTTTGATATAGATAGGTAGTTTGTTCCAGAGTATGGGGAGTCTCTGGGACAGGAATCTATCCCTCCAGCATGTTCTGTTTATTGTGGTGACAAGAGTGTAGCTCGGAGGGCTTGGGATTTCTTTAAGTGGAGCATGTCCAACAGCTCTGGGTTTTACATAGCTTTGTATGTTAGGCAGAGATCGCCTCTGAGTAGGCGAGTTGCGGCGGAGTAAAGCTGGAGGTTTTTGAGCAGGTCTGCATAAGGCATCTGTCTTGAGGCCAGTAATCCTCTTTGTGAGGTATTTCTGTGGCCTTTCTAGTTGTTGCAGATGTTTTGTGAGGTACATACCAAAAGCGGCATTGTACTCTATAATGGGTACAATGAGTGATGAGTAGAGGGGAACAGTGACCTATTTTTTCCTGGATGAGAAACCTTTTGTTATGAGGTATGCCATGCAGAAGGATTTCCTGACTACTGTGGCGATGTGATTATCAAAGGAGAGACTACTGTCCACCTGTAACCCAAGGTCTCTTATCACACTTTAGATGTTAAGTAGACTACTGCCTATGTGGTAGTTCATGGGTACAGAGTTTCTACCAACAGGGATGACAATGCACTTTTTGGCATTGAACTTGAGGCCATGACTTTGACACCAGGCATCTGTCTCAGTGAGGCCCTTTTGTAGGATGTCCACATCATTAGGAGTTTCAGTTATGTCTCCTAGTGTGCAGTCATCTGTGAACTTCATTAGCCTAAGACATTCTGTGTTAGCCTGTTAGCCTTAGAAGTAGATACCAAACAGGATCCAGGACTTAACCCTGTGGTACTCCACTTGTCAGTGGTCTAATGTCGGATTTGGAGTCTGCTACTTTCACAGTGTGGGTTCTGTCAGTGAGCCAGTTGGCAACCCATCTTGTGACATAGGGATTTATACTTAGTTAAGTGAGTTTATCTATAATTCCAGAGTGGGTGGTGGTGTTGAAAGCTTTGATGAGATATAGATAGGCTGTGTGAACCACCTTACCCTCATCTACGGCTTTGGTGACTGCTTCAGAGAAGTCTAACAGGTTTAGGAGACATGATCTGCCTTTTACAAACCCAAACTGGGTGGGGTCCAGAGTTTGGAGATTACCAATGTCATCGTTTATAAGTTCCATGATGATACATTCCATAGCCTTGCAGAACAGGCTCATCAGGCTAATGCGGCAGTAGTTCCCAGGGTCTGTGGTGGCTCCCCCTTTGTGGAGTGGGATAACCATTGCTGTGGGCCCAAAGCCTGAGGTGAGGCTATGATTGAACATGATACTTAGGTGGGGTGCCAGTGCGTTCTGTAGTTCGTGTAGAATGCAGCCTGGGATGTTGTCAGGTTCCATGGATGATGTGTTCTTGCCTTTGGAGAGTGTGTTTTTTACCTGTGCAGCCGTGATTACAGGAACTTTGTATTCTTCCGGTATAGAGATGGGCCCTTTAGGGGGTGAGAGGGGGGTAAGGTTATTACTGAACTTATCTGCCAGGATGTTGGCAATATCAGTTGGTTCTGAATATTTAGTGCCATTGTGCTGTAACTTAAGGTTAATCATTTGTGAATTGAGCAGTGGAGCTAGGAACTAAACTTTCCATTTAAGAGGTAAAATAAAACATTTCAGAGCTTTACTAGAAAGGCTCACCCAGACTCTGCTACACTTTGCTGTGAAGGGAAGGTTAGTTTGCTTTTTATTTGTTGTATTTTGTATTACTTTATTGCCTTTCTATATTTTGAACACTGTGATTTGTTTTCTTTACCTTGTGTTTTACTTGTATTCTACTTTTAATTGCATATTAAAACTTCAAAAGAGACCACAGCTCTATCTCTTGTGAGTCAGGCAGAAAATAGAACTGATTAAGGACTCATACATATGATAGAAGAGGTCACTTAAGTTTAATCATTTATGAACTGAGGGGTGGAGCTAGGAACTAAACCTTCTATTTAAAGGGTAAAATAAAACATTTCAGAGCTTTACTAGAAAGGCTCACCCAGACTCTGCTACACTTTGCTGTGAAGGAAAGGTTAGTTTGCTTTTATTTGTTGTATTTTGTATTACTTCATTGTCTTTTTATATTTTGAACACTGCAATTTGTTTTTTACCTTGTGTTTTACTTGTATTATGCTTTCAACTGCATATTAAAACTTCAAAAGAGACCACAACTATGTCTCTTGTGAGTCAGGCAGAAATTGTTCCCCACCCTGCCACCCATTATTGGTTGTGTTCTTAAATACCACTGTCTTTCTAGTTGCCTGCCTCTTATGTTAATTTGACCATATATCTCATTTCCTCTCTGCTTTCACTGGCTTGTGTGAGTAAGCACAACATTATCATTATGTGAAATCACTCCCCTTTAATTATTTAAATTTATTGGCCATCCTACTGTATTCCATAGTACCAGAATACAAAAGTGACCACCCTCTTTCAATCTATCTTGCTGTTTTAAAAATAGTGACTCTCCACTAAAACTTAACTTTTTAGACAGGTAAAACTTAAGTTACCTACTTTCACATCTAATTTATCTAGTGCATACCACAGTGTTTAGGATAAACCATTTTTTTCATCTTACCTTTAAGCATCCCTGTGACTAGCACTTGCGCTAACACCTGCTGGAAAGCACAAGGAAGCCTTAAACTAATACAAGTACTTAACTCTCCTTGTTAATAAGCAGAAATTAATCGTAGGCACTAAACAACCTATAATTGCAAAGTACCTTGCTAAGGCAAGGGAAAAGAGCTCCTGTACTTTACAAAACAGCACCAAACCAGGCATGTTCAAGGTCAGCTTCCGGTGACTTCTCTTGTCCACCTGGTGAATCTGGGCATACTGGGGCAATGCAGCAATTGCCTCATGTACACCGACAACCCTCTCCTCCTACCACCCAACACTACAACCTGTGAGAGATGCACTTACATAGCCAAACTGGAAGCAAAGCTCTCACCACCCAAGAGTGTGCTAGACAGCCAAGAGGAGAAGGTTAACACCCGCACTACACCTCGAGTAACAAATAGCCCTTCTAAACCCACACCACCAACACCCACACATAGCAACATTAAATCCACATATGCGAAGGCCCTTAACTGTAACCTGCCCAAGCAACAAAGACCTCTGAAGCTGAAATGCAAAGAAACACCAATCACAACCAAAGTGTCACATAGCTCACAACACCAGTGTGCAACCCAGCAACAGCCGCTAAGGCAAGATAATGTACCTAACACTTTAGTCATAGGTGACTCTATAGTCAGGTACACTGATGTCCCAATCACCAGGTTAAACAAGGAGAAAATTACAGTCAGCTGCCTGTCGGGTGCCAGGATCCTCCACATAACGCATGCAGTCAAGTCACTCCACAATAAGTACAAATATGACTCTGTCATTGTCTATGTTGGAGTGAATGACTTGAGACGTACCTCCCTGGACTACATGAAAAGAGACATGGAAGAGCTCTCGGATCATGTGGTCCAGGCAGGTATGACCCTAGCCCTGAGCAACATCCTGCCTTCGCCCAGAATGATACCACAATATAAGGACAAAATGATTGACTTCAACAATTGGTTAAGCTTCTGGTGTCATTCAAAGGGAATCCAGTATCTGTCTGACTAGGATGACATGATCGACAGACCACGATGCTTTGCCAGAGATGGTCTGCACCTGTTGCTCCTGGGATTCAGGTTACTGGCTAAGGCTCTTGCCACCCCTATAGTGCCTTTTTTAGGCAAAGTTCAAAGGAAAAAACACCACCGTAACAGGTACAAGCATGCAAATTCTGAATGTAATGCTACTCAATGCTAGAAGTCTAAACCTAAAAATGCACTCTCTCGAGGCACTCCTAAAAATGGAGAACACTGATATCTGTGCAGTAACTGAGACCTGGTTCAAGGCTTCAGGGAGCACCCTTCTAATACCAGGCTACAACTCTTACTACACTTTTCGGCCACCAAACCAGGACTGAAACACTAAAGGTGGAGGAGTGTCCATATTCACCAAGGATATTCACACCACCAGGCTAGTTGCCCAACAAAATGTGTCTGAAATTCTTCAGGTGCAACTAACACTAGGTAAGACTGCAATCCAAATTGTAGCTTGCTACAGATCCCCCACCATGCCCCAAGATTCTTGCTACACCTTTCTAAACATACTGGAAAATAATAAGATACAACCAAACACCCTAATACTGGGTGATTTCAATTACCCTGCTATTAACTGGGAAAACTACTCGTGCACCAACACCTTTGCCCAGTGGTTCTTGGAATTCATAAATTCCAATGCCCTGGATCAACTAATCTATAGTCCCACCAGGGGCTCCAATATCCTAGACCTGGTCATTACCAACATGGGAAATCGATGCTCCACACCTATGGTCACCCCTTCATTGGTCAGGTGTGACCATAAGCTAATCACCCTTAACATCCACATCCCACCCCCAGTAAGGAAACCTCCATAAAAAACTTCTCCAAAGCCAACTTCATGCTACTCAAGTCAGAGGTGACAAACTTCATGACACCCATGCAGACGGGAACTGAAATTTTGACTGCTGAATCCTTCATTAAGGCACTATACGAGCACATCCACTCATGCATGAATCGTGCCATCCCAAATAGAACCAAGATGCTCTCCTCCAAAAAAAGAAGCCAATCTGGTGGTCCCCTGCCTTAAACAAACTTTACAACAAAAGGAAGAAACTGTTGCAGAAAAGAGGAAAATCCCAGGATCCAAAAAAACTCCCTTACCAACCTCAGTAAGTAGCTGAGATCCCTATAAAATCCTCCAAAGCTAGTTATGAAAATAAAATTGCCAAAGATTCCAAAGACAACCACAAGGCATTCTATAACTATGTCAAGAATCTAAATGGCAATGCTCAGATCTGCTCTGAGCTACAACAGAATGGCTTTAAATATACTGATCCCAAGGATATTGTCAATATCCTGGCAGATCAATTCAGTGTCAACTTCACCCCCCCTCTCACCCCCTAAATGGCCCATCTCACTAATGGAAGATTGCCAAATTCTGGTAATAACGGCCACACAGGTAAAAAATGCACTCTCCAGAGGTAATAATACAGCATTCATGGGACCAGATGACATCCCGGGCTGTGTACTACATGAACTACAAAATGAACTGGCACCTCACCTAAGTTTCATGTTTAATCATAGCCTCACCTCAGGCTTCATGCCCACTGAGTGGTGCACGACTACAGTTATCCCACTCCACAAGGGTGGGATCCACCTTGGATCCTGGTAACTACTGCCCCATCAGTCTGACGAGCCTGATCTGCAAGGCCATGGAACATATAAACAAAGACATTGGCAACATTCAAACACTGGGCCCCACCCAGTTTGGGTTCATGAAGGGCCGATCTTGTCTCCTGAACCTGATTGACTTCTTCAAATCAGTCTCTAGAGCTGTGGACGAGGGTAAGGCAGTCCATACATCCTATCTGGACCTCGACAAGGCCTTTGACACCATCCCCCACTCTGAAATCATAGACAGACTTACTAAGCCGGGCATTAATCCCTACACCACTCGATGCATTGCCAACTGGCTTACTGACAAAACCCACACTGTAAAAGTAGCTGACTCCAAATCCAGCTCAAAACAAGTGACAAGTGGAGTACCTCAGGGTTCAGTCCTGGGACCGCACTTGTTTGGCATCTATTTCTCTGAAGTACAGGCCAACACTAAGGGACTCTGGCTAACAAAGTTTGCAGATGACTGCACATGGGAGCCATTACTGAATCTCCAAATGATGTGGATACTCTACAAAAGGGCCTTACAGAAACAGGTGAATGATGTCAGAGCCATGGGGTCAAGCTCAATGCCAAGAACTGTATAGTTATATCTTTGGGAAAACATATTTACCCATGAATTACCACATAGGAGGCAGTACACTAAACAACAAAAGTGTGATAAGAGACTTAGGGACACAGGTGAACAGTGGTCTCACCTTCGATAACCACATCACCAAAACAGTCAGGAGATCCTTCTATGTGGCACACCTCATCACTAAGGGCTTTTCATCCATACAAATGGAGGTCATTGTCCCACTGTACTCATCCCTCATTAGACCTATTATAGAATACAATGCCCCATTTGGTATGTACCTCTCAAGACATCTGCAACAACTGGAAAGCCTGCAGAAATACCTCACTAAAAGAAACACAGGCCTAAAGCAGATGCCCTACACTGACCGCCTTAAAAAACTCCAGCTATACTCTGTCACATATCATCTACTCAGAGGCGATCTCTGCTTAACATACAAGGCCATGTCAAACCCAGAGCTGTTGGACATGCTACACTTAAAGAAATCCCAATCCCTCAGAGCCACATGGTCCAGGGATCTAAACTTTGTCATCACAATAAACAAAACATGCTGGAAGGATAGGTTCCTGACCCAGAGACTCCCCAGACTCTGGAATAGACTGCCCATACATGTCAAGCAGAGTGCCTCTTTGGCCTTCTTAAAAAGGAACTTTGACAATTGGATGGGAGAAGGAAATTCACCCTGGAGATCACGTCAGTTACCCTGCTAGACAGGGGTCCAGGGAAGTTAATAGTGTGGGAAGAAATAGCCAGGGAATTGTTATGGCTAGGCTTGTATAGGCCCTAGGGCCGATAGCCTAGTACCAACCTATGAACTCAGAGCACATCTGAGTGTTGCCATTGAGATTATTGATATAGCAACAGAATGCTTTATGGTTGTCTTTAGAATCAGTAGCAATTTTGTTTTCTTAACTAGCTTTGGAGAATTTTATGAGGGATCTCAACGTTTTATTTGAGGCTTACCAGAGAGTTCACCAATCATGGGATTTTACTCTTTTTTGCAACACTTTCTTTCTTCTATTGTAATGTTTGCTTATGGCAGGGGACCACCAGATTGGCTTCCTTTTTTTGGAGGATAGCATCTTAGTTCTGACAGGGATTGCATGATCCATGCACTCGTGTAAGTGCTTATAAAGTGCATTTGTATAGGATTCAGCAATCGTATCTCTATTGTCCATCTACATGGGTGTCGTCAAGTTTGCCACTTCTGTCTTAAGAAGTGTGAAGTTGGCTTTGGAGAAGTTTTTTATGGTCGTTTCCCTAATTGGGGATGGGGTGGGATGTGGATGTCTAGGGTGATTAGCTTGTGGTCAGATCTGATCACCAAGGAATTGACCTCTGTTGTGGAACACCAGTTGCCCATGTTGGTAATGACTGGTTCTAGGATATTGCTGCCCCTGGTGGGGGTGGGGATAAGTTGATCCAAGGCACTGGAATTTATGAATTCCAGAAAATGTTGAGGAAAAGAGTTTGTATATGAGTAGTTTTCCCAGTCAATGGTGGGGTAGGTGAAATTGCCCTTTATTAGGATGTTAGGTTGTACCCTAATATTTTCCAGTGTATCAAGAAATTAGGAGTGGGAATCCTGTGGCATGGTGCGGGATCTGTAGCAACCTACAGTTTGGATTACGGTCTTGCCCAGAGTTAGTTGCACTTGGATAATCTCTGATGCATTATGCTGAGCAACTAGCCTGGAGGTGTGGATACCCTTAATAAATATAGACACGCTTCCATCTTTAGTGTTTCGGTCCAGGTTAGGTGACCAAAAGGTGTGGTATGAATTATAGCCTGGTAATGCAGGGGGTGCTCTCTGGAGCCTTGAACCAGGTCTCTGTCACTGCACAGATGTCGATGTTCTCCATTTTAAGGAGTGCCTCAAGTGAGTGCATTTTGAGGATTAGACTTCTAGCATTGAGTAGCATTACACTCAGATTTTGCTTGCTTGTACCTGTTATGCTGGTGAGTTTATCATTTGAACATTGGCTGAAAAGGCACTGTAGGGGTGGCAAGAGCCTTAGCCAGTATCCGGAATCCCAAGGCCAACAGGTGCAATCCATCTCTAGCAAAACATCGTGGTCTGTCGATCATGTCATCCCAGGCAGACAGATACTGGATCCCCTTAGAATGACACCAGTAGCTTAGCCAATTGTTGAAGTCAATCATTTTGTCTTTGTACTGTGGTATCATTCTTCTGGGTGATGGCAGGATGCTACTCAGGGCTAGGGTCATGCCTGACTGGGTCACAAGATCAGACAGCTCCTCCATGTCTCTTTTCATGTAGTCCAGGGAGATACGTCTCAGGTCATTCACACCAACATGGACAATGACAGAGCCATATTTGTACTTGTGGAGTAATCTGAGCATGTGCATTATGTGGCGGATCCTGGCACCGATAGGCAGCTGACAGTAACTTTCTCCTTGTTTAGCCTAGTGAGTGGAACATCAGTGTGCCTGACTATAGAGTCACCTATGACTAGAGTGTCGGGTACATTGTTGTGCCTTATGTTCTGTGGTGGAGTGACACACTGAGTTTGTGGGCTATGTGTCATTTGGATTGTGTTGGGGGGGTTAAGGTTGCTTGCATTTCTGTTTTGTAGGTCCCTGTTGCTTGGGCAGATTTTTATTCAGAGCCTCCATGAATGTAGGTGTGTGTTTTGTGTTTCTATGTGTGTGTTTTGGTGCAGTATGCTTTGAGGGACTATGTGATGAGTGTGGTGTGGTGCAACTGTTTACCCTCTCCTCATGACTGTCTAGTCCAGTCTTGGGTGAAGAGAGATTTGCTTCCAGTTTGGCTTTATAAGTGCATCTCTAACAGGTTGTAGTGTTGGGTCATAGGAGGAGAGGGTTATCTGTGTACATGAGACAATTGCTGCATTGCCTCAAGATGCACAGATTCATAAGGTAGACAGAATAAAACACTGGGAGCTGACCCTTAGACATGCCTAGATAGGTACTTATTTATTAAGTACTAAAACCTGTTTTCCACTAGACAAGTGAGGAAAGTTGAGTGCTGTAGTAATTTAGTGCTTACAATGAGTTCTGAACAAGTTCTGTGCTCACAGAAACAGATTTGAGTGCTAAAACTAAAAACTGGCTAGTTCTAAGGGAAAATTTGAAGAGCAGACTTTATGGCGCCAGGAATGATTTAACGCTAGCTAAGCGGCGAGGGCTCAGAAACTTACAAACAGTCCTGCATACAGCAAATCTGTATCTGGACTAGACTACTTACAGGAAAGGCAGGAAATAAGCTTAGCATTTTTTTTTTGTAATGTGGAAAGGGAGTAAGGAGGGCCAGAAGATAGCTCAAGGTTAAGAACTAAGTGGGCTGGCCTACTCAAATGTTCTCCCTGTATTAGGAAGAATACGGTAAGGATACTAAACTGGGAGGAGTGTCCCAGATCAAATTTAAAGTAGGGGGTGGGCAACTGCAAACCCACCAAGTATAAGAACAGGATACCAACAGTGAGGGAGGGTGGGAGAAAAAAATCAGAACAAACAAACCCAGACAGGTGCTTAACAAATGTAGAAAATTTCCAGTTAATACCTCACACACAGTGAAACTAGCTAAAACAGTATGCAGCAGACAATAAAATTGCTATAAATAACTTGTAAAAACAAGCAAAATAAAATCATACTTAATGTTATATATCGCATATCAGGGTTTGCTCAGTGCCCATCCTCCAATTAGCTCAGTGTGAAATGGCAGAAACACTCGCAAGTTAACTTCTTAAGTAACAGAAAGTTGAAATCTGAAACAAATTTAAAAAAAGCTCGAAAGAACCAATGAGGTGCTTACTCCAAGACATAGTCCAGGTAACCCCAATCTGCCAATGACCATAAACACTCCCCTATCACTGAAATGCAAGAATGGCTTTGGCTAAACTAAGATGGCCTGGAATATGTGCTGAGACACACAGCCTCTACAAACAAACAACTAGGCCCAAAACACAAGCCTGAATATGGGCAATGTTACAACTACCCAGACTACTTAGGTAGAAAAAAATGCAGAAATGTTTATCACAGTGGAAAAGTAGCAGTGAGCCTTTAAATGAAAGTTTTAAACAGATAAAGGAGCAAGGAGACTCTAGAGAATGCTTTTAACTGCAGACAAATAACTTATATGATACACACCTTAGCAAGAAATCATAACAAACAAACCCAAACAGATGCTTAACAAATGTAGAAAATTTCCAGTAAATGCCTCACACACAGTGAAACTAGCTAGAAAAGTATGCAACAAACAATAAAAGTGCTATAAATATCTTGTACAAATAAGCAAAAAACAGGATACTTAATGTTATATATTGCAGATCAGCGTTTGCTCAGTGCCCTTCCTCTGATTAGCTCAGTCTGAAATGGCAGAGACATTCACAAGTTAACTTCTTATGTAACAAAAAGTTGAAACCTGAAAAAACTTTTAAAAAAGCTCGAAAGAACCAATGAGATGCTTACTCCAAGCCATTGTCCAGGTAAACCCAGTCAGCCAATTACCATAAAGACTCCCCCTCACTGAAATGCAAGATTGCCTTTGGCTAAACTAAGATAGCCTGGAGCATGTGCTTAGACACACAGGCTCTACAAACAACCAACTAGACCCAAAATGCAAGCCTAAATATGGACAATGCTACAACTACCCACACTACATAGGTAGAAATAAAACTGCAGAAATGTTTATCCTAGCAGAAAAGCAGCAGTGATCCTTTAAATTAAGGTTTAAACTGATAAAAAGCAAGGAGACTCTAGAGAATGCTTTTAATTGCAGACAAATAACTTATATGATACACTCCATGGCAGGAAATCAGAACAAAGAAACCCAAACAGGTGCATAACAAATGTAGAAAATTTCCAGTTAATACTTTACACAAAGTGAAATTAGCTAGAAAAGTATGCAGCAGACAATAAAAGTGCTATAAATAACTCATAGAAATAAGTAAAAAAACAGGATACTTAATGTTATATATCAGAGATCAGGGTTTGCTCAGTGCCCTTTCTCCAATTAGCTCAGTGTGAAATGGCAGAAACACTCACAAGTTAACTTCTTAAGTAACAGAATGTTGAAACCTGAAACAACTTTAAAAAAAGGTTGAAAGAACCAATGAGGGGCTTACTCCAAGCCATATTCCAGGTAACCACATTCAGCCAATGACCATAAACACTCCTCTTTCACTGAAATGGAAGACTAGCTTTGGCTAAACTAAGATTGCCTGGAACATGTTCTCAGACACACAGTCTCTACAAACAAACAACTAGCCCCAAAACTCAAACCTGAATATGGACAATGCTACAACTACCCACACTACTTAGGTCAGAAAAACAACTACAGAAATGTTTATCACAGCATAAAAGCAGCAGTGAGCCTTTAAATGAAAGTTTTAAATAGATAAAGGAGCAAGGAGACTCCAGAGAATGCTTTTAACTGCAAACAAATAAGTTATACGATACACTCATTGGCAGGAAGTCAGAACAAACAAACCCAAACAGATGTTTAACAAATTACCTCATACACAGTGAAACTAGCTAGAAATGTATGCAGCAGACAACAAAAGTGCTATAAATAACTCGTAAAAATAAACAAAAAACAGGATACTTAATGTTATATATTGCAGATCACTGTTTGCTCAGTGCCCTTCCTCCGATTAGTTCAGTGTGAAATGGCAGAAACACTCACAAGTTAACTTAAGTAACAAAATGTATAAATCTGAAACAACTTTAAAAAAGCTTTAAAGAACTAATGAGGTGCTTACTCCAAGCCGTAGTCCAGGTAACCCCAATCAGCCAATGACCATAAACACTCCCTTTTCACTGAATGGCTTTGGCTAAACTAAGATGGCCTGGAATATGTGCTCAGACAAACAGCCTCTACAAACAAACAACGAGGCCCAAAACACAAGCCTGAATATGGACAATGCTAAAACTACCCACACTACTTAGGTACAAAAAAACTGCAGAAATGTTTATCACAACAGAAAAGCAGCAGTGAGCCCTTAAATGAAAGTTTTAAACAGATAAAAGAGCAAGGATACTCTAGAGAATGCTTTTAACTGCAAACAAATAACTTATATGATACACTCCTTGGCAGGAAATCAGAACATATAAACCCAAACAGGTGCTTAACAAATGTAGACAATTTCCAGTTAATATCTCACACACAGTGAAACTATCTAGAAAAGTATGCAGTAGGAAATAAAAGTGCTATAGATAACTCGTAAAAATGAGCAAAAAACAGGATACTTAATGTTATATATTGCAGATCAGTGTTTGCTCAGTGCCCTTCCTCCGATTAGCTCAGTGTGAAATGGCAGAAACATTCAAAAGTTAACTGCTTAAGTAACAGAAAGTTGAAACCTGAAACAACTTAAAAAAAAAAAAGATGGAAAGAACCGATGAGGTGCTTACTCCAAGCAGTTTCCAGGTAACCACATTTAGCCAATGACCATAAACACTCTCCTCTCACTGAAATGGAAGAATAGCTTTGGCTAAACTAAGATTGCCTGGAACATGTGCTCAGACACACAGGCTCTACAAACAAACAACTAGCCCCAAAACTCAAGCCTGAATATGGACAATGCTACACTTCCCCACACTACTTAGGTAGAAAAAAAACTGCAGAAATGTTTATCACAGCAGAAAAGCAGCAGTGAGCCTTTAAATAAAACTTTTAAATTGATAAAGGAGCAAGGAGACTCTAGAGAATGCTTTTATCTACAAACAAATAAGTTATATGATACACTCCTTGGCAGGAAATCAGAACAAACAAACCCAAGCAGGTGCTTAACAAATGTAGAAAATTTCCAGTTAATACCTCAGACACAGGGAAACTCGCTAGAAAAGTATGCAGCAGGCAATAAAAGTGCTTTAAATAACTCATAAAAATGAGCAAAAAACACGATACTTAATGTTATATATTGCAGATGAGGGTTTACTCAGTGCCCTTCCTCTAATTAGCTCAGTGTGAAATGACAGAAATACTCACAAGTTAACTTCTTAAGTAACAAAATGTTGAAACCTGAAACAACTTTAAAAAACTTGAAAGAACCAATGAGGTGCTTACTCCAAGCCATAGTCCAGGTAAACCCAGTCAGCCAATTACCATAAACACTCCCCTCTCACTGAAATGCAAGATTGCCTTTGGCTAAACTAAGATGGCCTGGAACATGTGCTCAGATACACAGGCTGTACAAACAAACAACTAGGCCCAAAATGCAAGCCTGAATCAGGACAATGCTACAACTACCCACACTACATAGGTAGAAATAAAACTGCAGAAATGTTTATCCTAGCAGAAAAGCAGCAGTGAGCCTTTAAATGAAGGTTTAAACTGATAAAGGAGCAAGTAGACTCTAGAGAATGCTTTTAACTGCAGACGAATACCTTGTATGATACACTCCTTGGCAAGAAATCAGAACAAACTAACCCAAACAGGTGTGTAACAAATTTAGAAAATTTCCAGATACTACTTCACACACAGTGAAATTAGCTAGAAAGGTATGCAGCAGACAATATAAGTGCTATAAATAACTCATAGAAATAAGCAAAAAAAAACACGATACTTAATGTTATATATCAGAGATCAGGGTTTGCTCAGTGCCCTTTCTCCAATTAGCTCAGTGTGAAATGGCAGAAACACTCACAAGTTAACTTCTTAAGTAACAGAACATTGAAACCTGAAACAACTTTAAAAAAAGTTTGAAAGAACCAATGAGGTGCTTACTCCAAGCCGTATTCCAGGTAACCACATTCAGCCAATGACCATAACACTCCCACCTCACTGAAATGGAAGAATAGCTTTGGCCAAACTAAGAATGCCTGGAACATGTTCTCAGACACACCGTCTATACAAACAAACAACTAGCCCCAAAACTCAAACCTGAATATGGACAATGCTACAACTATCCACACTACTTAGGTAGAAAAAACAAATACAGAAATGTTTATCACAGCAGAAAAGCAGCAGTGAGCCTTTAAATGAAAGTTTTAAATAGATAAAAGAGCAAGGAGACTCTAGAGAATGCTTTTAACTGCAAACAAATAAGTTAGATGATACACTCCTTGGCAGGAAGTCAGAACAAACAAACCCAAGCAGGTGTTTAAACAAATGCAGAAACTTTCCAGTTAATACCTCACACACAGTGAAACTATCTAGAAAAGTATGCAGCAGGCAATAAAAGTGCTATAAATAACTCATAAAAATAAGCAAAAAACAGGATACTTAATGTTATATATTGCAGATCAGTGTTTGCTCAGTGCCCTTCCTCTGATTAGCTCAGTGTGAAATGGCAGAAACACTCACAAGTTAACTTCTTAAGTAACAGAAAGTTGAAACCTGAAACAACTTTAAAAAAAAGATGGAAAGAACCAATGAGGTGCTTACTCCAAGCCGTATTCCAGGTAACCGCATTCTGCCAATGACCATTAACACTCATCTCTCACTGAAATGGAAGAATAGCTTTTGATAAACTAAGATTGCCTGGAACATGTGCTCAGACACATAGTCTCTACAAACAAACAACTAGCTCCAAAACTCAAGCCTGAATATGGACAATGCTACAATTACCCACACTACTTAGGAAGAAAAAAACTGCAGAAATGTTTATCACAGCAGAAAATCAGCAGTGAGCCTTTAAATAAAAGTTTTAAATAGATAAAGGAGCAAGAAGACTCTAGAGAATGATTTTAACTGCAAACAAATAAGTTATATGATACACTCCTTGGCAGGAAATCAGAACAAACAAACCCAAACAGGTGCTTAACAAATGTAGAAAATTTCCAGTTAATACCTCAGACACAGGGAAACTAGCTACAAAAGTATGCAGCAGGCAATAAAATTGCTATAAATAACTCATAAAAGTTAGCAAAAAACAGGATACTTAATGTTATACATTGCAGATCACTGTTTGCTCAGTGCCCTTCCTCTGATTAGTTCAGTGTTAAATGGCAGAAGCACTCACAAGTTAACTTCTTAAGTAACAAACTGTAGAAATCTGAAACAACTTTAAAAAAGCTTGAAAGAACCAATGAAGTGCTTACTCCAAGCTGTAGTCCAGGTAACCCCAATCAGCCAATGACCATAAACACTCCCCTCTCACTGAAATGCAAGAATAGCTTTGGCTAAACTAAGATGGCCTTGAACATGTGCTCAGACACACAGTCTCTACAAACAAACAACTAGCCCCCAAACTCAAGCCTGAATGTGGACAATGGTACAATTACCCACACTGTTTAGGTAGAAATGTTTATCACAGCAGTAAAGCAGCAGTGAGCCTTTAAATAAAAGTTTTAAATAGTTAAAGGAGCAAGGAGACTCTGGAGAATGCTTTTAACTGCAAACAACTAACTTATAAGATAGACTCCTTGGCAGGAAATCAGAACAAACAAACCCAAACAGGTGCTTAACAAATGTAGAAAATTTCTAGTTAATACCTCATAGACAGTGAAACTAGCTAGAAAAGTATGCAGCAGGCAATAAAAGTGCTATAAATAACTCATACAAATTAGCAAAAAACAGGATACTTAATGTTATATATTGCAGATGAGGGTTTGCTCAATGCCCTTCCTCTGATTAGCTCAGTGTGAAATGACAGAAATACTCACAAGTTAACTTCTTAAGTAACAAAATGTTGAAACCCGAAACAACTTTAAAAAACTCAAAAGAACCAATGAGGTGCTTACTCCAAGCCATTGTCCAGGTAACCCCAATCAGCCAATGACCATAAACACTCCCCTCTCACTGAAATGCAAGAACGGCTTTGGCTAAACTAAGATGGCCTGAAACATGTGCTCAGACACACAGGCTCTACAAACAAACAACTAAGCCCAAAATGCAAGCCTGAATATGGACAATGCTACAACTACCCAAACTACTTGGGTAAAAAAAAAACTTCAGAAATGTTTATCACAGCAGAAAAGTAGCAGTGAGCCTTTAAATTAAAGTTTTATACAGAAATGGAGCAAGGAGATTTTAGAGAATGCTTTTAACTGCAGACAAGTTATATGCCACACTCCTTGGCAGGAAATCAGAAAAAAACAAACCCAAACAGGTGCTTAACAAATGTAGAAAATGTCCAGTTAATACCTCACACACACACAGTGAAACTAGCTAGAAAAGTATGCATCAGACAATAAAAGTGCTATAAATAACTCATGAAAATAAGCAAAAAACAGGATACTTAATGTTATATATTGCAGATCAGGGCTTGCTTTGTGCCCTTCCTCCGATTAGCACAGTGTGAAATGTTAATACGGTCCCAGAAAACCATGGCATTAACTAGGCTGGACAAAATTATAACTTTCCAACTGAACTGCTTGAAATCCTCCAAAATGATGCTGTTGAAATTTACCAGCAAATTCGGAAACACAGCAGTGGGCACTGGATTGGAAAAAGTCAATTTATATTCCAGGCCAAAAAAGGCGGTGCTAAAAAGTACTCACATTACTGAATAATTCCACTTGTTTCAGATGCTAAAAAAATAATGTTCAAGACCCAGCAAAGTAGTTTCCAGCAATAGATGGCCCAAAACTGTCAGATGTACATGCTAGTTTTACAAGGGGCACAGGTACCAGAAATCAAAATGCCAACATGTGCTGAATAATAGTGAAAATGAGGGAGTTTCAGAAAGAAATACTTACTTCTGCTTCATTGGCTGCTCTAAAGCCTTTGACTGTATAGAGCATAGCAATCTGTGACAAATCCTTAAATGAAAGGGGATAGTTTAACACCCTATTTGCCTACTGAGAAATTGACAAATATGGAATTATAGTTGGTTCGGTATTGAGAAAGGAGGGTGAGAAGGTGACACAATATAACCCTGCTTGTTTAATTTATATACCAAATATATCATTCAGAATGCTGGGTTAGATCAAGCAAATGCAGGAATCAAAATGTTGGGGAGAAACTTTAGCAGCCTTACATATGCAGATGATACTAATCTGTTGGCTGAAAGTGAGAAGAAGATGATATAGGCTAGCTTGGTGCTTGACATTAAAACACTAAAATGATGTCATCTAAACATATCATTTCATTGCAAACAGATGGCGAAAAGTGGAGCCAAGTGATAACTTTTATTTTCCCATCCCCAAAGTTCTTTGCAAGTAGTGATTGTTGCTATGAGAATTAAAGTTCCTTGCTTCTTGGAAGGAAAACTATGACTTATCTGAGTACAATTTTAAAGGACAAAGGCGTCACATTGTCAACAATAGTGTCAAACCTCTCAACTGTCCAGATTTATGCAGAAGGTCCAGATTTTTGGCTCATATTTTCGGTCTGTTCCTCATAAAATTTGTGGTTTACTGGCAAATCACTGGGATGACTTGAGGACTGAAGTCACTAAATAATGAAATGCATTTCAGTTTCAGACTTCAAATCCTTCAGAAAATGTATGTTAAAACAAACCCTGTTACTCTAGCAACCTTCTAAGTTTATGAGTAATATTTAAAATATGTCCCCACTTTTAGGCTTTGTCCCCCCATTTTGTCCGACTTTGTCCAGATTTCTTGCATTAAGAGGTTGAGAGGTATGAGGTGCATATATTCAAAGTTATGGTTTACCTTGTAATAGCATACATTTGTGAAAGCTGAACTGTAAGTAAAACTTTGTGTGACAGAAAATCAGTGCTTTTGAACTGTAGTGTTGGAGAAAACGTATGACACCTCCATGGGTTGCAAGAAGATCCAATCAGTCAATACTTGGGGAAATAAACCAAGAGTGTTCACCAGATGGTCTGAAGTGAAAGTAAAACACAATGCTTTATCCACATAAAGTGAAGACAAAACTCACTAGAAATGTTACTGAAAGATCAAAAACAAAAATATCAGACAAAGGAGGCTGTGCTGGATGACATCAGTGAAGCAATGAGTATCAATCTGCGACAATTTGAAGCGGTTGTTGACAGACACGTCTGCTGAGTATCAATCTGCGACAATTTGAAGCGGTTGTTGAGAGACACGTCTGCTATGGCACAGTCCTTGAGACCATACATGAGACATGACTAAATGACTAAACAACAACAATGTAAAATGCATTTTGCTGAAATGGTTGTTGTGAAATATAATGTGAGCTTCATGCATAATGCTACTTATTTCAGGAGGCAGGTACAGCAGAATAATGGTACTGATCATTCATGATTTGATGTTCCCTGCCTCTTTTATTGCACTGCAATATTCCTGGTATACTACATTGACATTGCCTGTTGGACAACAAAATATACATTTACAAAGTGACAGTTATTGGTTGTTTATTTTGATATGGACTAGTTCTGACTTGAACAGCTCTCAGATCTGTCACAATGCATTGTCAGATTGTCATCAATGGGAGGATATGCTTTCATTGAGCTATCATTTTTAGTCCTACATGGGATCTGCTCTGTCAAACTGTGTGCATTTTCTTAAGCAGAACATTTTATTATTTGCTTGCAGCTTGCAAACTCTTGTCTGCCACAATGTGGACACCTTGTATTTCAGCTCCGTGTCACTCTTTCCATTTCTTCAGCACTGTATGACTTTTTATCTTTTTTTACCTAAATTTAATTTTAATTAAAAGCTAGAAGGACTGATGATGGTATACATATTACATTTGTTTTGTGTTTGGATCCTGATTTTGGCTCATTTGATGTGCTCCAACATCTTTACTTTTAGCATTTTATTTTAAGGCATGCACATTATAGCTTGCATCTTTTAACACTTCGGGCATTATAGATAAGCTCACCAGCTTAAATATAAACCCCTATGTCACTAGATGGGTTGCAAACTGGCTCAAGGACAGAACCCACATGGTTAGAATTGCTGGAGCCATGTCAGACTCCAAACCAGTTACAAGTGGCATCCCACAAGGCTCAGTCCTGGGACCTCTCTTGTTCGGTATATATTTCTTGGAGGTACAGGCCAACACGGAAGGACTGTGGCTGACTAAGTTCGCAGATGACTGCAAACTGGACGCCATAATCGACTTTCCAGCCGACACAAGCATCCTCCAAAAGGGCCTCATAGAAACAGACAACTGGTGCCAGAGCCATGGCCTCAAGCTAAACGCCAAAAAGTGTATAGTCATCCCCTTTGGCAAAAACAAAGTGCCCACAAATTACCACATAGGTGGTAATCCATTAAGTACAGAAAAAAAAATTTTTTTCCACTTTATATGATTGGTGTATTTTCTATGTATTTGACTATTTTCATGTACTACCTCTATTCAATTGCCCTGTTTTTAGCATTAATGATGCTGTACCTATCTTTGTCTATTGTCTATTGTACTTAACTTTCTGGAGCTTTTCTCCCCGGGCCTCTACTGAAAATGGACATATATCCAGCTAGACTAGCCCGGTCAACAAATGTAAAATAAATAAATAAAATAAATAAATAAGTAATTAGGGACCTGGGGACCCAAGTTGATAGCAATCTCTCATTTGACAACCACATGGCCAAAGTGGTTAGAAAAACATTTTATATAGCCCACCTAATCATGAAGGGATTCACATCTAGATCAGGGGAGGTAATTGTGCCTCTTTATTCATCCCTCATCAGGCCCATAATTGAGCACAATGCCCCTTTTGGGATGCACCTTACCAGACACCTGCAGCAACTGGAAAGACCCCAAAAGTACCTCACCAAGAGGATCATAGGGCTCAAACAGATGCCATATGCTGCCCGGTTAAAGAAACTCCAGCTCTACTCAGTGGCATACCACCTGCTCAGAGGCGATCTGTGCCTGACGTATAAAGCCATGTCCAACCTGGAATTAATGGACATGCTGCACTTCAGAAAATCCAAATCCCATCGAGCTACACGCTTGAGAGACTTGAACCTCAGCACTGAAATAAATAGGACATGCTGGAGGGACAGATTCATAACCCAGAGGCTCTCTTCACTCTGGAATAAAATCCCAGTCCAGGTTAGGCAGAGTCCCTCATTGACTCTCTTCAAGAGGAATCTTGATGAGTGGATGGGAGATCGTAGGTTTACCCCGGGTATCACTTCTGTGTCACTGTTAGACAGAGGCACAGTATACTAACCTCGAAAAAGGGCATAGCAAAATTCATTTAAAATGGGTGGCGAAAGCCAAACACACTCTGGCTAGGCTTATAAATGCCCTAGGGCAGATAGCCTAGTATGAACCTATGAACCTATGAAATGTTGTTGAATTATCTTGTATTTATGCTGCTTGCATTATTTCTGTCTATTTTTACATTTTATTTAATTCTTGCAGTGTATCCTTTTATTTTTAATTTGTTTATGGCACCCGCTTTATTACTGTAGTCTTCAAATTCTTACTTTGTTCTTTTTTTACTATTTCCTTGTATCGTAGTCAGCTGCAAACATTTACTTTAAGTCGTAGCTGAAACTGAAATTCTGTGGAGTGGGTTAAGATCTAGTAGAGTTAGTTTCATTGGCTGGCCATTGTTTCAGAAGAAGTAAGTATTTGAGAATAATAATATTACCCATAATGTTAATACTGTAAAGAGTTCCAAACTTTCTACTAGCACCTGAACAAATTATTAAACTAATAGTTTCAACTAGATCCAAGTA
This sequence comes from Protopterus annectens, assembly GCF_019279795.1. Lineage (NCBI taxonomy): Eukaryota > Metazoa > Chordata > Ceratodontiformes > Protopteridae > Protopterus > Protopterus annectens. Next base: position 490,475,753 of record NC_056740.1, on the reverse strand, counting down.
AATGGGGAGGTCTAAAAACAAACCATTGTAGTGTTCCTCATGTATTAATGCAACAAAGAAACTCCTAAGTCTGCATAGAAGAACAAATGACCCACAAATTAAGGAGAAAATCAAATAGCTATATAAGAAACTAGAACAATGACATAAGAAAAACAAAGGCATCCCGTGAACTCAGAGTAACTACAGAATACAAAGACAACTGCAAATTATTCTTTATTATATCAGAAAAATAAGAAATAGGTAGGCGGAGCCTAGATGGCCAACTGTGAGCAGTGAATTGTGAGACCTCCATAAACTAGTATAATAATGTAGGACATTTTTATTATTTTCAAGTTTAAAAGTCAGAAATCTACAGATAAACTACTAAACTACATAAATATCAATATTGGTGGAGATATACAAACATTTTCCTGTCAAGTAACTTGTAGATATATTGAGTCACTGAATATGAACAACTCAAGGAATTCTCACCCAGATGCTGCTTTGAAAAAAGACCTGCAATTGATGACATCTACCTTACAGGAACTATCTTTGAAGATGGATGTCTTTAAAAATGACTTAGAAAACCTCAAATTAAATTCTCCAAAACAGACTGATACTCTTAAGGAATTATTACAGCAACACCATACAAAAATAACAAATATAGAGGCTTCTCTAAATGACATTGAAGGGAGACTCAAAGAGGAAAATTCCAAAAAAGAGTTTCTGCTTAAACATAATACATGGCTGCTTAACAAAATAGATGACTTAGAAAACAGGGAAAAATAGAAACAACATAAGGATCTTTGGTCTGCCTGAAAACACTGAAGGAGAAGACATTGTTTCATTCTTAACAACCTGGATTCCTGAATTTTTAGACTTGAAAGAGGGACTTTCATTTGGGATTGAAAGGGCGCATAGAGCACTGAGGAAACTTACTTCTAACTTAACAAATACTCCACCTAGATCCATAGTTATAACATTTATTTCATTTCTGGAAAAGGAACTAATATTAACATCTGCTTGGAGAAAATCACCCTTAAAATACAATCAAAGCCTGATAAGGGTTGACAATGATTATTCTTCCAGAATACTAGAACAAAGGAAAAAAGTCTGGCCAATAATAAAACTGTTGAAACAAAACAACATTAAAGCACAGCTGGCCTTTCCAGCCAAGATAAAAACACTTTTTTGCCAATGAGATGAGAACTTTTAATGACTTAAAAGAAGCTACTATATTCATCAAAAACAACAACATAGTGTCTATCCCAGAAGAAATTGAATGGATGGCCCCTACTCTTAAACGAATGTTGTTGTTGTTTGTCTTTCGGCTTTTCCCGGTTAGGGGTTGCCACAGTCGAACTCCGCTCCGCTAATGATTGGTAGTAGATTTTCACGAATGCTGAGGTGCCAGCTCAATGTCCAACCTTCAACGAAGGTATGCCCATTTATGCATGTCTTTTGAATGCCCATCCAACCGCATGGAGGATATGCAGACTCCACACAGAAGGCACTCCCCGCACTCCAGCCAAGAATCGAACAGGAGAACCTCTTGCTGTGAGGCAACAATGCTACCACTGCACCACCGCGGATCTAATAAAAGAAATAAATCATTGGACTGATGCTAGAAAGAAGAAACAAAAAACTGATTTCAAGATAGCTGTCCCAAAAAAATAACTCTTACAACTACATCTATCAAAGTATCAACTGATATGGCACGTCACTTGTAATCTGTTTTTATTTAAAAAAGGAGGGTTTCTTAAACAACTGAGAAACAGTAAGGATTTATTCAGAATGTTCAAAGAGTCCAATAATTCTTCACAAACAAAGGTAGGCCAAGATGGGTTATTATTTGCATTATATATAAGCCAAACAAAGCAACATATAATACAAACATAGACGTTTCTACTCCCCTACTTGAACTCAATGAATACTTATCTTGTTCATTTTTCATTGATTTTACTTATAATAATTTAAGTAATTAATTAACTAATTCAACAAGGTACCATTCATCAGAGTTCAGACTCAGATGTAACAAATTAACATCATATATAATATCAGTAACAGCAGAGTGTTTTGAAAAACAATTCTGTCATGGAGGCTAATGCCTACTTCAGTTAAAGTATGATTTAGAAATGTCATGTATATCCTGGTTAAATAATAGTAGCAAGCTCTCAGTACAAATGTCATCATTATTCTATCTAAATATAGTTAATATCAATTATGGCAGGTATCACAGCTACGAGTGCTGTTTGATCAATCCTAATATGGTGTGCGTGGATGCAGCTATATCTGGCAGCTAGTACAAATGTCATTATTATTCTGTCTAAACATAATTAATATCAGTTATGGCAGCTATCATAGCTTCAAGTGCTGTTAGATTAAGCCTGACATGGTGTATGTGGATGCAGCTGTGCCTGGCAGCTGTTATATGTTGCCGTTTTCCTCTTTGGGAAGTTGTGGGTTGTGGCTTGTGATCGAAGTTTGCTAATGCTTGTGTACTAGGAAGAGACATTTGGTGTTTTAGCCTGGATCCAGGAGAAGGAGGTGGCTAGAACTGTGATTTGGGATATTTTGGTAGATAATGGTTTGTTTGTACATCTGCTGAGTCAGAGGTGGGAGGGCTGGAGGAGTGTATTGTCTCTTGTGGCGGCCTGTTGGGAGTTTTTTTTTTTTTAATCTGTTTGCTCTGTTCTTTTCCTGGCTGCTGCCTCGCTGAAAGGGAGGGAATTTAGGCTTGAAGTTGCAGCAAAGTGAAGCTTTGCTTCAGGTGCATTGTGAGCCTATGGTATGCAGTACACAGACACACTAACAGAAACAGATGCTCCCAGGTTGCTATGGTAATGGAGACAGAGTGATGATAATGCTTAATGCCGAGATGATTCTCGGCAATGACTTTTTGGTTTAAAAAAATATATATATAAATAATAAAAGGGCTGTTTAAACCACATGTGCACATATTGATGGTCTCCCAACACTTTGTTTAGCTCATTAAGTTGATTCTTGATAAAAAAAATAATAGGTGCAATTTTATATTTAAAATGTATTTTGGTTCAAACACATTAAGGACTTACATAAGAGTGGAAGTCTGAGTTATTGTGAAAGACTAAGAGCACTTGATTTTGTGCAGTACCCTTTGCAATGGTCTAGGAGGTGAGCTTGCTCGGACGTGTTGGGCATATGGAGATAGCTGATTCTAAGGATGTTTGGGGTTGCTGGGAAGTGCTAGAGAGTCATCAGATTTCGTTCATGGAAATATCGATGGAAATGGAAGGTGTGTTGAGTGGTTCAATGGCATAGTGGCCACTGCATGGAACAGGCTGATAAAATGGAACAGGACAAATATTGGTTTGGATATTTTAAGAACAGCCTGGAAACACCACATGAACTAGTGAATGGTATTCTGGCAAAACTGGATGGGCATTATTGCCCATGCTTGAAGTACTGATATGTGTGTATGTAAGGATGGAAATATACTTATAACAAATAAGAAACTAGAAGGCTCTCATTATTTAAAATATATGGACTGTATAAATATGCTTGGAAGGAGCTTGTGGTCTCTCAAATAACTAAGCAGCAGCCAAAAAAAAAAAAAAAAATAACACACATAATAGTTATATAATGTATGATTTTAGTAAATCTAGGCATAAAATATATAATCATCATATAAGATGAAGCAGTCTGCTGAATTTAGATATTAAAGACTGACTTTAATAACATGGGCTTGTGTATAATAACACTACTGTCTTAACTTGTCATAAGTGACATACACTACATTGAACATCAAGGGGATGCATGATGATTTTCTTATATAAGTAAATATGCATAACAAGTCATAAAATTGCTTTAACTTGAATTGTAGTTTTTGTAGCACATCTTGACCATATATAATACTTAAGCAGTTACCAAGGTAACTAATGTTTTATACATGACATCAAACTGACAAAGTTGTTCAAGAGAAACAATAGAAGCCTGAATTTGAAATGTCACAGAATGTAACAATCATATTCTGAACAAATAGTATTAAATTGACAATAGACAGTTTAATAACATGGGTTTATGCATAATAACACTACGTTTTTAACTTGTCATAAATGACATACACTACATTAAACATCAAGGGGAAGCATGATGGTTTTCTTATATAAGTAAATATGCATAGCAAGTCATATAATTGCTTTAACTTGAATTGTAGTTTTTGTAACCCATCTTGACCATATATAATATGTAAGCAGTTACACAGGTAACAAATGTTTTATACATGACATCAAACTGACAAAGTTGTTTAAGGGAAACAATAAAAGCCTGAACTAGGAATGCACACAGAATGTAACAATCACATTCTGAGCAAATAGTATTAAATTGACAATAATCACTCAGTTTAACCTTTGCTGATTATACAAAATAGAATGTTGCCATTTAAATCTAAAAACTTACAGTATATGCCATAAAATGGCAATTTTCACAATAAGTGAATGTATTGTTTTTAACCTATAATTTCACTCATTTTTAATAAGAAATTACAGATATGAAAATCCTTATGTGTAGGAAATGGGGGGAAGTGGGATGCAATGATAATTAAAATGCACTAACTTTCATCAATGTTTACATAAAAGAAACTTGATGCTTTAAGTAAGTTAGCAACAAACAAAGTGATTACTCAAATGCTGGCAAACAATGAAATATAACTTCTGATATATCCAGTAAAGTACATTGTATTATAAACATTAGGTATAAACATTATTACCATCTATTTTTTGTTAAGCATAAGTTTTGAAAGACTTCAGCAATAAGGGTGAATGTGTTAAATAACTGTTTGCTATAATCTTTTCCTGAGGTTTTATATATGATACATCCTACTTTACAATGACTGAATTGCTTGTCATCTATCTTTCGTGTAAATATTAATTGCTTATAAAATAAGTAGACATTTATATTATATTAGAATTCTGTCTAACCTACAATAGTACTATATCTGTTCAAAACAATATAAATATTGCTTATTCCTGTTACAAATATTCTCTATATGATAATTCAATTTATGGACCTCAGATGTTCTGTATTGTCAAGGTATGAGTGATAAGCTGATGGACTTAGGTTTATCCATCAGATTAGGAATGATTTTCATTTCATGGCTGGTGTGGATCTTAGTTTTGTTAACATTTAATTTAAATTTGTTATTTCAAAAAAACATTTTAGTATGCCTGACCAAAACATTACATTATTGGAAAACACTCAAAGTATAAAATTGATATTTCCTTTAAAAGCTCAAACATATACTTTATAGTTATCAGAGGAAAATGTTTAATAGTCACAATAAAACAAAAAATACATAGCCTAAATAACCTAAGATGGATTTAACTTTATTATCTTTAAATACCAATGTCTTAAACAATCCTAGCAAGAGATCAAATCTAATGAAATATTTAAAACTGAACAAAGCACAAATTGTCTTCCTTCAAGAAACTCATTTCAAAACAAATGACAATTACAAATGGAATCCTAAGGAATATAGGATCATTATTAGTAAAAAAATACGAGCACTCATAAAATCAACTAAGGCCAATTTTGAGAGAAAAATTGCCATGGATTCAAAGGACAATCATAAGGCCTTTTTCAGCTATGTTAGGAACCTGGGTGGAAACTCACAGATATGCTCAGAATTAGTCCAAAATGATACAAAAATCACTGAACCCACAGACATTGCCAACATACTGGCAGACAGGTTCAGTGCAAACTTCACCCCTCTCCCCTAAAGGAGAGATAACTATCCCAGCCGAGTGTAGCCTCCCGGACATCTCAAATGCGCAGGTGAAAGCTGCTCTCTCTAAAGCTAAAAACACAGCATCAATGGGACGGATGGTGTCCCGGCTGTGTGCTACACGAGCTAAATGAGGAATTAAACCCGCATAAGGCAGCTGTTTAATCTCAGCCTTACCACAGGATACGTGCCCAAGGAGTGGCGTGACGGCAACTGTGGTCCCACTCCACAAAGGTGGCCTCTACGGACCCTGGTAATTACCCCATAAGCTTAACAAGTCTAGTCTGCAAAGCTATGGAGAGGATCATAATGGAGCTCATAAACAAAGATATAGGGACTTGCAGACATTGGACCCGACCCAGTTTGGCTTTGTCAAGGGAAGATCATGCCTTTTGAACTTGGTGACTTCTTGAAATAGTCACCAAGGCCATTGATGAGGAAAGGCAGTCCATACAGCCTACCTTGACCTTGCAAGGCTTTCGACACAATACCCCACTCGGGTATTGTAGAAAACTTACCAGCTTAAATGTAAACCCATATGTCACAAGATGGGTTGCAAACTGGCTTAAGGACAGAACCCACAGGGTTAGAGTTGCTGGCGCTGTGTCAGACTCCAAGCCGGTCACATGTGGTGTCCCACAGGGCTCGGTCCTTGGCCCCCTATTGTTCGGCATCTACTTCTCAGAAGTACAGGCCAACATGGGAGGGCTTTGGCTGACAAAGTTTGCAGATGACTGCGCCATAGTGGAAAGTGCATCGGACACGGATATCCTTCAGAAGGGACTCACGGAAACAGATAGCTGGTGCCAGAGCCATGGCCTGAAGTTAAACGCCAAAAATGTATAGTCATACCCTTCGGGAAAAACAAGGTAACCCCAAGCTACCATATAGGTGGCAATCCACTAAGCACAGAAGAGGTTATCAGGGACCTGGGGACCCAGGTTGACAGTGGCCTTTCTTTTGACACTCACATTGCTAAAGTGGTTAGAAAGACCTTCTACATTGCCCACCTGATCATGAAGGGATTCACATCCAGATCTAGTGAGGTCATTGTTCCCCTGTACTCTTCACTTATCAGACCAATGATTGAGTACAATGCCCCATTCGGGATGTATCTCACCCGACATCTGCAGCAATTGGAGAGACCCCAAAAGTTCCTCACCAAAGGATAAAGGGACTCCAAAATCTGTCATATGCTGCCAGATTGAAGAAACTCCAGCTCTATTCAGTCGCATACCGTCTGCTCAGAGGTGACATGTGCCTGACATACAAGGCCATGTCCAACCCGGAATTAATGGACATGCTCCACCTCAAAAAATCAAAATCCACCAAAACCACTAGAGCAAGCGACTTAAACCTTAGCACGGATATAAATAGGACGTGCTGGAGGGATAGATTTATCACTCAGAGACTCCCTATGCTGTGGAATAAAATCCCGGTCCATGTGAGGCAGAGCACCTCGCTGACTCTGTTCAAGAGAAATCTAGACCTGTGGATGGGAGATCGTAGGTTTACCCCGGGAATCATCTCTGGGTCACTGCTGGACAGAGGCACAACAAACTAATGGGCACAGTATTTTTTCATATAAGGGGTGGCGTAAGCCACAATAATTTGGGCTAGGCTTATAAATGCCTTAGGGCAGATAGCCTAGTATAAACCTATGAACCTATGAACCTATATATGATATTGGTGCAATCCACTTACAAGACAAAGACAAAAGGGGTAACAATTTAATGGAAAACAAATATGATTAACCCAGAAATCATTTATAAGTATGAGGATAAAAAAGGCATTATGGAATTAGTAATAGTTAAATATAATAACAGAATATGGACCATAGCCAATCTATACTGGTACCCTGGCATTGGATCAGGAACTGTTAAAAACACTTGGATTTCATTTCCAATAATTATAAAGGCAACTTAATATTAGGAGGAGATTTTAACTGTATATTTGATATTTCTGAAACTACAAATAAAAGACCAATGCGTATATCTGCTGTATCAAATGCTTTTAACAAGTGGGTAGAAACATTTCATCTTGTAGATAATTTTAAATTTAAAGAAGATAAATCGTTGTTGTTTTCCCATCAAGATCACAGATTTGGTACCCAAACTAGAATAGTTAAATATTTGCTGCCCATGACTTGCACTCTATAATCATTAATTACTCAATCACTCCCTGCCCCTTTTCAGACCACAATTCATTGATACTAAAACTTCAAAATGGGTACAAACCATTAATCTTTAACTCCAGAATTCTAGCATATATAACTAAAATTAAAGAGTTCAAACCCTGGTTATTATCTGAATTGCAGTTCTTCTTAGATATTAATTACACCACAGAGATAAATAAAATAATGATATGGGACTCATTAAAAGCTTACATATATGGTCAAACCCTAACTCGGTATAAAAAAGAAATCAGAGAATGGAATTATTAGATCTACAATCCAAACTTTTGTCAGTAAAAGCTGAAAAAATCAAAATCATTTGGAGATGAAAAATAAAGTAGAAGTATTAAACAATAAATACAATGAAATTCTAACACATAAAACTAGTTTAGCTTTAGAAAAATTAAAAATTAATACCGTGGCCACTTCTCCAAAATATCTACATAATTTATCCACAAAAATCAAAATATAATCAAAAGATAATAACAATAAAAGTATCTTTCATGAAAAGAAAGAGAAAAATGTTCGGATATAGGTGACATTCTTGATGTCTATAGAAATGACTATATGGAACATTTTCAGAAAGAAAATATACATATCGATCAATTAAATCCAGATGAAAAATGTTCTAATATAAAATAATACCAGAAAAAATTAAAACTAGATCTGCAAGCACCCATATCCTACAAAGAAATTACAGATACAATAAAAGAGGGTAAAAATAATAAAGCACCAGGTATAGATGGCATAATTATGGAAATATATAAACTTTTTCCTTTAAAGATACTATCCCTCTTCCATAAAACTCTATTCGAAATTCAGTCACAAGCATTAATAAAACCCTCTTGGAGTTATTCCTTAATCACACCAATCCTAAAGGAAAACAAACCCCCAAACCTCTGTACCTCATATAGAACTATATCATTATTAAATAATGACTATAAGATATTTATAACAATATTAACTAACAGAATGAAAATACCACTATCCAAAACAATAAATAATGATCCAACTGGATTTATATATCATAGACATACACATAGCAGTATTAAAAGGATAATTTCTCTTATAGATTATGTTAATAAAGAAAATAAACACTCATAATTGGCTTACATATAGAGAAAGCCTTTGATTCCATAAATTGGGAGTATATATTCAAACTTCTGGTGTTATTTGAATTTCTTCCTTCCTTTGTTCATCTGCTAAAGAATATAAATATATATATATATATATATATATATATATATATACAAATACTTTAGTGTATGTTAAGCTAGGTCCTTTCACCTCTGAATCTATACATATAACAAAGGGTACTAAACAAGGATATATCTGATTTTATTTGCTTTGGCTATTGAAATATTGGCAGATTCAATATGTAACAAAACAAAAAATCAAAGGAGTAGATGTTTATGAACAATATAACTCTAAAGTAATACTCTTTGCTGATGACATATTATTAACATTATTTAATACAAAAGAGACATTAGAAGAATTAGATATTTCAATTGACACATTTTACAGGAATTCAGGACTCCATTTCTTCTTCTTCTTTCGGCTTTTCCCGGTTAGGGGTCGCCACAGTGGATCACCTGTCCACTCATGATTGGCAGTGGAGTTTTACAGTGTTGAGTTGCCAGCCCGGCGCCCAACCTTCCACAGAAGACACACACACACACAGACAGACACACACACACTTACTTTAGAGTGTCCAACCCACCTTCAGCATGTCTTTGGGATGTGGGAGGAAACCCACGTGACCACAGGGAGGACATGCAGATTCCACACAGAAGGCACCCCAGCAGAGGATCGAACCAGAGAACCTCTTGCTGTGAGGCAGCAATGCTAGCACTGCACCACCGTGGCCGCCCGAATTCAGGACTCCATTTCAATAAATCAAAATTTTTATTTTTAAATAAAAAAAAAATTGCAGATGAAGGGGAATCACATTATAGGGAAACAAGAATCTACCTTAAAATATCTAGGAATTGAGTTATGCAAGGATAATAATGAATTAGTTTAAAAAACTACAATAATATCATCAATACAATTAAGATCTCTTTGGAAAAGTGGAGCAAAATAATATTAACATTTGAAGATACACTACAGTTAATAAAAATAGTTTTACTACCCAAGATTCAATACATAGCTTTGGGAATACAACTGTTACCAGAAAGGAATATACTTAAAGAAATAAACTCATGCCTAAGAAAATGTTTATGGTTTCCCAAAAGAAACAAAATAGCTTTAATACATCACATCAGACCATGAAAACAGGGAGGATTAAACTTCCCTGATATAGAAACATATATAAAAGCATCAATAGCTAAAAGAATCTCAGACTGGATAAGTCCAAATTATTCTGCAAATTGGAAAGAATTACTAACTGTAATATCAATAAATGAATTTGATTTACAAAAATATTTTCAAATAACAGATAAAATAATTTGCCATGACACATATGTATTAGAATAGAATATAACATAACAAAGCCCATTAAAACTCATATGATTAATTATTACATTGACTCATTTAGGAAAATTATTAATGCAAATTACTGCAGTGGTGGTGCTGTGGTAGCGTTGTCGCCTCACAGTAAGACGTCCTGTTCGATTCTCAGCTAGAGCGTCTTCTGTGTGGAGACATGCATGAATGGGTGTACCTTCGTTGAAGGATGTGTGTCAGGGCCGGCAACTTGGTACGTAAAAATCTACTGCCAATCATTAGCAGGCCGGAGTTCCATTGTGGCAACCCCTAACCGAAAAAAGCTGAAAGACACAACAACAACATTATTGCAAATACAGATTTAAAAATTTGGTTTGATCTTTTAACACCATTCATAGTTACAAAGAGCTATCCACATAAAATATACAGAGAAATAAGTAATTCCTGGTAACAAAAAGTATTTGTGTGTTGGTTTCAATGTATCAAAGAACTAAAAGTTCTGGATATGCACACAATAGAAACATCATACAAAATTCCACAACAAGATTGGCCAGCTATGCAAAGCATTCTGACATATTCACAAGATTTATGCAGAATAATTAGTAATTCTTCATTTAAAGAAATTCCCAAACTTATGAAATATCTATATGAAATCATATATAATGATTATGACATGGGAAATAGTATTTTGAAATTTTACAAGATGTTGATAAATTATAAAACAACACCCAAATCCTCATATTGGAATTATATAACAAAAGGACACTCATTACAGCTAACTGAAGAAATTAAATCAAATATTTTATTATCAATAAAACAATACACAATACTGGAAAGTGTTTAATTGGAAATGCTTGCACAGGGTATTCTTAACTACAGATAGAATTACTAAAATTAATTCTTCCACAAAGGGAATATGTTGGAGATGTGAGCAAATGCACAATGCAGACTGAAATCACTTTTTTTTTGACTGTGTTAAAATTAAGCCATTTTGGAATGGTATTAAAAACTTTTTACAAGCTTTATTTAATGAATCATTTAACTTATCTAAAGCTCTAGTATTATTAAATGTGTACGAAGGTCCTCATTTTAATGAGTCAAATATGTAACTAGTATGGACAATACTTGCAATCTTAATGAAGTGTATAACAAGAAGATGGAATACAAACACAATACTGACTTTGGAAGACTTCTACATCCTATTGAAGACCACAGCATTGTTGGAAATTAAAATTAAATAATTAAGGCTAGGCTACACTCTGGCTAGGCTTATAAATGCCCTAGGGCAGATAGCCTAGTATCTACCTATGAACCTATAATCTTAAAAGGGCACCTTCTATGACCTACTTTACAGAGGCACAGTAGGCTAATCTAATAGGGAGGCGGAAGCCAAATACACTCTGGCTAGGCTTATAAATGCCCTAGTATCTATCTATCCTAAGTCATTTATTAACAATCCATGGAAAAAAGTCTTCACATTGATTGACACTTTACAATAACTGATCAGATACACTCTGATAACTGGACTGTTATACCTATAAAGTAATTGTATATATTGAGCTCTGTTATAGTGTCAGGCTGATGTAAATTGTGTACATAGTTATTTAAGATGTTATATACAGATATTATGGAATTTATTCAACTGTATTTGAAAAATAAAAAAAAATTGAGAAAAAAAAAGAAAAATAAATAACACTCAACATTGCTCCAAGCTTATTCCTAGTAGTACTAACAGCTCTGATCTGCTGGATATTGCTAAAATACTGGCTAATAAAGTCAGTGCCAGCTTCATCCTAGATACATATATTCCATACCATCTTGTCCCTGATAGAATAAATCTACCAACCGTCATGAAAGAGCATGTACTAAAGGTACTCTCCAAAACAAAGAATACCTCATCCATGTGGCTTGGCAACATGTCAGGTTGCCTAATTAATAGCACTAAACAAGCACTGGTGGACCCATTCCTTAATTACTTCAACCTGAGCCAAGCAACTGGCTTTGTCTCAAGGGAGTGATGTACAGCTAATGTGATATCATTACACAAGGGTTGTCCAACCACAACCATGGGAATTATAGACCAATTAGCCTAATAAGTATTACATGTAAGGCTGTGGAACATATTCAAACTGACCTAATTAAATATGACATCAAAAACCTTATTAGACATGACCCCCAGCAGTTTGGCTTTCTGATGGGTAGATCCTGTCCAATGAATCTTGTAACCCCCTTTTTGACAGTTACTCACGATGTGGACTGCAGACAGCCTGTCCTTGCCAAGGCACTTCACATCATACATTGTGGAAATATAATAAGCAAGTTAAAGCAGCTGTAAACTGACCTGTATGTGCAGAGGTGAATAGCCAAGTGACTCGGAGATAAGACTTATAGGAGTAAGAGCAAAAAGCCTATCCTCTGAAAGCATGTGTGTGACCAGTGGAGCTCCATAGGAATGCATGTGTGTGACCAGTGGAGCTCCATAGGAATGCATGTGTGTGACCAGTGGAGTTCCATAGGAATGCATGTGTGTGACCAGTGGATCTCCATAGGAATGCATGTGTGTGACCAGTGGCATTCCATAGGAATGCATGTGTGTGACCAGTGGAGTTCCATAGGAATGCATGTGTGTGACCAGTGGAGTTCCATAGCAATGCATGTGTGTGTGACCAGTGGTGTACCATAGGAATGCATGTGTGTGACCAGTGGAGTTCCATAGGAATGCATGTGTGTGACCAGTGGAGCACCATAGGAATGCATGTGTGTGACCAGTGGAGCACCATAGGAATGCATGTGTGTGACCAGTGGAGCTCCATAGGAATGCATGTGTGTGACCAGTGGAGCTCCATAAGAATGTGTAACGGGATCTCTGCTGTTCATTATCTGTTACTCAGATCACCACTTATCAAGCAAGTATTTTGATAAACAAAGTCTGCAGACGACAGTAAGCTGGGAGGCTTTGACAAGTCTTCTTCCAAGATACAGGTACTCCAGCATGACCTTACACTTCTCTATAGCTGGTGTACCAAAAATGGGCTCAAGTCAATCGCAAAATGGGAATTATAGACCAATTAGCCTAATAAGTATTACATGTAAGGCTGTGGAACATATTCAAACTGACCTAATTAAATATGACATCAAAAACCTTATTAGACTTGACCCCCAGCAGTTTGGCTTTGTGATGGGTAGATCCTGTCTAATGAATCTTGTAACCCCCTTTTTGACAGTTACTCAGATGGGGACTGCAGACAGCCTGTCCTTGCCAAGGCACTTCACATCATACATTGTTACATTCAGGAAGTACCTCCTAGCTCCAGCTACATAACGCACACCACTTCAAAATGAAAAGGTCATAAGAAACCTGGGCACATGGTTGGACAGCTCTCTTACATTTGATTAGCTCATGGCATGGTTAGGAAAACCTTTACCTTGCACAGTTCATAGCAAAAGGTATTTCATCCATATCAATATAATTCCTCAATTTCTTGTATTGCCTGCCTTGATTAGACCCATCATTGAGTAGGAAGACCCCTTCAGAACAAACTTTACTATGTATATTGAGCAACTGGAATGACCCCAGATGTTTATAACTAAAAAGATCAGGTGCCTAAAATATCTGAACTACAAAGAAAGACTGGAGGCTTTGTCCCTATACTCAGTTCCATATACACTCTTTACAGGTGACATGTGCTGTGCCTTATAGGGCAACTTGGGATCCAATAATCCAAGAACTCTTATATCTCAATAATGGAAACAAAGTTGCATATCGACCCATTGTGCATTCCATTTTCAATAATAAAACATAAAACTCAAAAATATTGAAGTTTTTCTTTTAAGGTTTGGTTACTTCTATTTTGTATCTTATTCTTGTATTACATTTGTTTTATTCTTGTATTACATTTGGTTTGTTTTAAGTTTTTTGTTCTGTTGGAGTTTTAAGAGGTCTTGGCTAGGGTCAGAAAAGTTAGAAAATAATTATTTTGCAAAAAGTGAATAACATCAACTAATTAGTGTTAGGGGCTGAAAAATTGCATTCCTCATTTAGTCAAACATATCTCTATTTAGCTGGAGTGCTTGTTTGGCTTGCTTGCTCTACTCTGCCTGAATATTGCTTATCTTTGTTTGCATTTTATTTTTCCCACCCACCTCTTTAACTGTTGTTGTATTCTTAAATTTGACGCCTTTTGAGTTACCCTCCCCTACTATAAATCTTATTTTGGACACACCTCCCATTCCAATCTCATCAGCTCATTCTGCTGAGTACAGAAAGATCATTTGGGAAGGCCCACCCCTTAGTTTCTTAACCTTGAATTATCTTCTGTTTCTTCCCTTCCCACTTAACTTAAAAACATTGCACTTTATTAATCTGTTTTTAATATATTTGTATTTCTTCCTACTTGATTACTTTTTTTTTTGTTTTTGCTGCTTGTTCTTAGAAGTGTTCAATTGCATTTAGTCTGGTGCATTTATTAATGCTTGCTAGTAGTCTGATTAAATTGTAATTGTTACTCTAAACCTCATAGTTTTGGTTTAAACACTTGAGCTTCAGGACAGTTGTTTTACTTTAAAAAGGTTTGTGGTCTACACTCTTGTGGTCTACACTCCTGTGGCAGGAGAGGTAGTTTACATCCTTCTAAGTTGTGAATTGCTAGTTGAAGGCTTGGTGTGTCTGTTATTCCAAAAGTGTCTTACTTCTGGTTTAAGCACTTAGACTTCAGGCCAGTTATTTTACTTTAAGAAGGTTTGTGTTCTACACTCTGTGGGAGGAGAGGGTAACCTCTACCCTTCTGAGGTGGGAGTTACTGGTTGAAGGCTTATTGTGCCTGCTTATTTGAAGTGTTTTTTTTACTGATGTTGTTGCACTTTGCTGTAGCATAGACTAAATTCAGACCTATTGAATTTAGTTCTGTTTGTATAACTCAAGCTTTAAACCAGGAGATCTTTTGTTAGACATGGCTCCCCTGCACCCAAGTGGCAAGAGTGTGCAGTTAGAACTCATCTGATTAAAGGTTGCTGGAACAGGGCTTGGTTTTTAGCTTTTTTTATTGGTTAACTTGTTAAAATCAGTTTGTTCTCATTTGCTACATAAGCATCATGTTTCCACGGGTCTGTGCTTATTTTAGCAAAGCTCCACAGAGTATGGCAGCCAGCTACTACTCTGCTGTATTTATCTGATCAATCCAAGGCATCTGCTGATCTCTGCAAAACTTAAAGTAAAACTTTTCACTGTATATTGCACTCTTGAACTATATTTTATGCCATATCACTGCTTATTTGAACTGTTTTTTTCTGAAATTGTTGCACTTTGTTTGTTGTATCATAGACCTGTTTATGTAGCTTGAGCACTCAACCAGGCCATCTTTTTTGTTGGAATGGGTTCCCTGCACCCTAGTGGCAGGAGTGTGCAGTTAGAACTCATCTGATTGAAGGTTGGTGTTACAGGGCTCAGTTTTGAGCTTTTGTATAAGTTAATTTGTTTAAATCAGTTTGCCCTCATTTGCTACAGAAGCAGCATGTCTGCGCATGTTTGTGCTTTTTTTGTGCATCATGTAGTGATTACCTAAACATCAGAGACCTCCCAAATACAAGCCCAATTCACATAATACATCTTCTGCAGAACATAATACACATACTATACCACATACCAGTGTCTCACTATTTAAGCCCCTAAGTCATAACACAAAAACAAACATCTTAGTCACAGGTGACTCAGTTTTGAGACACACAGATGTCCCTCTCACCAGGATGGATAAGGAAAAAGTCACAGTCAGATGTTTGTCAGGTGCCAGGATTTATTTAGATATTTATTTTACATTTGTTAACTGGGATAGCCCGACTGGATACAAGTCCATTTTCAGCAGAGGCCCGGGGAGAAAAGCTCCACATTGCAAATAATTGGCACTTAAGTATGTAGTTACATAGAAATTTAAACATTTAAGAAATCACTAACAATTTACAGTCAATGTTCCATCTAAATAAAGCAAACATTGTGGGTTTATGGTATTCATATACAGAGATAACATTATACATCTTTGAAGTGTGTAAGAGAGACATGTATTTCAAGGTTGAATTTAAGGATGACAGTTAAGATAAAAGGTGGTTAGCTAAGAAGGAAAGTTGTTGTGAATAGAATATATATAGAGAGAGAGAGGAGCGTAGGCTCAGAATGGGTAGGAAACAAGCTATCTTCCTGATAATAGGATTCTAAAGTTTGGGTGGGGGAAGGTTATTAATGGGTATTTCCCCTCTGTGAGCTATGTTTATCTTACCTTTATCTTATTATTTATTTTTTTGGGTTAGTCTATATGGAGACAGACATAACTATGTTTTTCTTACCTATTTGTTATTTTTTGGGTTAGTCTGGGTTTAGATATGGACATAGCCAATCCCTGTTTAGATACATCTTTAGGGATATTTTGAATTGGGGTAAGGAGGATGTAGTGGTAAGATCTGGGGGGATTGAGTTCCAATTTTTTCCAGCAGAGTTGGAGAATAATGATTCTCTAGCTGAGATGTTGGCTTTGGTTGATTGTACTAACATTCTGTTGGATGAGCGGAGGGATGCTAGGTTGCTGTAGGGGGTAATAATATTAGATAGAATGGGAGCACTGGTAGGTAGGTAGAGGGTTTTATGAATAACTATGAGTTGGTTATAATGGAGCTGATTGGGTAGTTCTAGCCAGCCTAGTTTGTGAAGATTTTGACAGTGGTGGGTTCTATAGACTGACCCTGTGGCAAATCTAGCTATATTGTGATAGGAGGTAGAGATTTTGTTAAGGTTTGATTTACTTAGATTTGTAAGGATGGGTGAGGCGTAGAGAAGGGTTGACAGCAGATGTGTCCGAGCTATGGCAGTTGTGGCAGATTGGGTTAAGAATTGTTTAATCCCATACAAGGAGCCTATTTTTGTTAACTGTTTTTATGGTTTTGTCTATATGGCCATCATACTTCAGATTATTATCAATGATGACTCCAAGTAGTTTAGTGTAAGGTTCAGGGGAGATGGTGCCTTTGTTAGATGAGATTGTAATTATTGGTAATGTTAACTTACGGGTAGGGGAGAAAAGAATACGTTTGGTTTTGTTTGGGTTAAGCAGGAGACAACGATTATTCAGCCAGTTCTCTACTTTATTGAAGGTGATTTGGGATAGGGATTGTAGTTCTGTGGGAGTGCAGGCAGAGCAGATAAGTGTGGAGTCGTCAGCATACTGTATACAAGTTGTATCTGGGATAACTTTGGGTAGGTCATTAATGAAAATAGAAAAAAGGAGGGGACCCAGTATAGAACCTTGGGGTACTCCAAGGTTGACAGGTAGAAGTGAAGATAGATTGTCTTTCCATAGAACAGCTTGTTGTCTGCCATGGAGGTAAGAGTGGAACCAGTTGATTACTGGATTGTCTAAGGAAAGTGGTTTTAGAGAGTCTAGGAGTAGGTGGTGATTTACCATGTTGAATGCTTTTGAAAGATCGAGAAAGAGGGCAAAAGAGAGCTTATTCTGATTACGGTTGTGATTTATTGTGTGAGAAAAGGAGAGAAGGGCAGTAGTTGTACTATGTGCAGGTCTAAATCCGTGCTGGGTTGGTGCTAGTAGAGTATTCTGAGTAAGGTGTGTTAGAATGTGCTTGTGTATGCATTTTTCCATTATTTTGGCTAAGGGAGATAGTATGGCTATAGTGGAGTTTCCCCCTTTATGAAGAGGAATAATGTGAGAGATTTTCCAGATGGAGGGGATGTAGGATTCATGGATAGTATGGTTGATTAGGATGGAGATAGGGTATGCTATTCCATTAGCGGACTTTTGCAGAAAATCTGCAGGAAGTAGGTCTGCTGCCACAGTGGTGGGTTTTAGTTTCTTAAGCAAGGATTTAATATAGTCAGTGGGTATAGGATCAAATTTGAAGGGAGGGATATTTGCCTGAATGGGTGTGGTTGTAGTATAGGAGATGGGAGATAGGTTGTTAACTAGGGACTGGAATGTTTCTGTGAAGAAAGTATTAAAGGTCTTTGCATCACACTTAGGAAGTATCTGTAGGGTAGCTGAGGTGGGGGTTGCAGATTTGCCTGGGTGGAGCAATTTATTCAGACATGACCAGAATTTTTGGGGTTGATTTTGGTGTTTTTGCTCTAAATTGAAATAGTAGTTTTGTTTGTCTAACACAATAGACCTTATTGTTTCATTTCTCATTTTTTTGTATCTAATGTGGGCTTGTGGGCATTTGGTGGCTCTCCAGGAGGTCCATGCTATGTGTCTAGCAGTACATTTTTGTCTAGTACTATTGGTTAGCCATGGAACAGTTTTGTTTTTTGGTTTTGATTATTCATGTGGGATCATGCCTGTCTAAGATGGCAAGGAATCTAGCATTGAATTCTGAGACTGTTTCGTCAAGGGGAAGTACTTTAAGATTGACCCATTTGCATGAGTTAAGTTCGGCTTGGAAACAAGTTAGGTTAAAGTTCTTTGTATACCTAAGGGTTTTAAAGGTAGTTTGTTGAAACATGTCATCCTTTTTTCTGATTATATAGGTTAAGAGGTGGTCGCTCATGTCCACAGGTAGGGAACCTGATTTGTATAACTGAGGGTTGTTATTTATTAAGATCCAATCTAGGATACTTTCCTTATTGTTGGGTTTATTGATTCTAGTGGGGGAAGTAATTATGTGGGAGAAACCATGTAAGTTGATATGGATGGTGGGGAAGTTTGATGAACATGTTAGCCAGTCGATATTGAAGTCCCTGAGAATGATTGTTTCTTGGGGGTGGTTAGTAGATAACCATTGGAGGGTGCATTCTAAAGTGTCTATGTTGTCGTCTGGGGGAATATAGGTACATACTATGTTTATAGATTTGTGTTTGTTAAGTTGGACTTTTGAGATGATTCTTTCAGAGTTGGTAGTTGTTAGTTCTTGTGGGGTGGTAATTGTGGATACCTTAAGAGTGGATTTATAAAGGATAGCTACTCCACCTCCTTTCCTACCTTTCCATTCCAGTCTTGTTATATTGTAGTTGGGGGGTATAATTTCATTATCAGGGATAGTGGGTTTGAGCCAGGTTTCTGTAAGACATAGTAGATCAGGGAAGTGCATGTTCAGGAGGGAATGCAGAGAGTGGATTTTCTTATTTATACTTCTAATATTTGGTGACAGACTAGAAATGAGTTAGGGGCATCATATGAGCTTCTTAGGTTAGAAGGAGTACTGTTTGTGGGGTTAGTAGTAGCCTGTGAGTTTGGGCCTAGGTTAGGGTGGATATCGCTGTCAGCTATTAGGGTAGGTGATATACTCCTTATGAGTTTGGAGATCTTTAGTAGGAGTTGGTGATAGTTTTTAGTCCTAGAGTTTAAATATGTAGGTCGTATGGGGTGGAGAGCATTTGGAGTAGTGAAATTGGAGATGAGATGGGGTAGTATTTGTGTGGGGGTGTGTAGTTGGATACTAGTGGTGGTAATTGAATTAGGATGTCGAGTGTTAGGTAGATGGTGGAATTCGTAGGCGGTGAGAATATAAAGTATGAGAAGTGGGGGTATGAGGTAGTGATGTGGTCTAGGTTGTGGAGATAAGGTGGGAGTTAGTGGAGACATTATGGGATAAGGTAGTAATTGGGATAGAGAGTATGGGTGAGGTAATAGAAGAGAGTGAGTTTTGATCGGTTGGGAGTTGGGTGTACAGGAAGGAAAAATTGTAGTTGGAGGAATGTGATGTGTGGGAGTGGCAGAGTATTTAGGGGGTGTGGTTAGGGTGGTATAAATGTAGGAGTACTGGGGTGTGTGAGATTTGGGGGCAGGGTAGGGGAGCAGAGTGAGCCTGCAGGGTGAACGGAGCGGGAAGAGCCAGTAAAGGACTAAATTTTGAGAAAACAATCAGTGGAGTGCTGACTGTTAAGGTAAGTTTAAGGGGAGATAGTAGGTTGTGCATTTGGGAAATGTTTAGTAAAAAAGGGGGGTATAGTGGGTCTACCATATAGATACATATATATTAGGAAGTGAATGGCTGAGATCTGTGAGGCAGAGCACCTCTCTGGTCTTGTTCAAGAGGAATCTTGACCAATGGATGGGAGATTGCAGATATACCCCAGGGATTACTTCAGCGTCACTGCTTGACAGAGGCACAGCAAAATGATAGGCATAGTTTTTATTCAAACTAAAGGGGTGGCGAAAGCCACATAACTATGGGCTAGGCTTATAAATGCCCTTGGGCAGATAGCCTAGTATGAACCTATGAACCTATGAACCTAATCTATAATTTATGAGTGGAAGATAGTTGTTGAAGGAGATTAGGCCTGGGAGGAGAGTGCCACCTAGTGGGCAAAGGCTATCCTGCAGCCAAGGCTACTCACAGGGCTAGCAGATCTAGTGAGAAAGGGAGGCTAATTCAGGAGTTGTATGAAAAGGCTATAAGAGGGGAAGGTATGGAAGTTGGGAGGAGAGAAGGTTTAGGCTGCTGGCTGTCCTGGCTAGGGAGTGTACAATAGACACCTGGGGTTATATAAGAAAAGTAATATTTACAAACAGTGGTTTAAAACATATTTCTTGTATCCTTGAGGGAATGATGCCCAGAGAAAGGTTCGGATATTTTTCCTTAGCTTGGGGATCTCCAACATCACACATGCACTGAAGTCTCTCAGCAACATGCACTGTTATAACTGTCATAGTCCATGTCGGTGTGAACAACTTGAAATGTACCTCACTGGACTATATGAAGAGAGACAAAATTGAGCTCTTTGAGTATGTGTCTCAGGCAGGTTTATTCCTACCCTTAAGCAGCATTTTACTTTTGCCTAGGATGATACCTGAATGCAAACAAAAAATGATTGGCTTAGTTTTTGGTGTCATTCAAAGGGGATAAAGTATCTGTCAGCCTGGGATGATATGGTTGACAGACCTTGATGCTTTGGAAGAGATGGTCTTCATCTGTCACCCCTGGGATTTCAGTTATTGGCTAAGGCTCTTGTCACCCCCATAGTATCTTTTTTAGGCAATGTTACAAGAACAACATTCCTGACATAAAAATACCATCTAAAAACCACCTCAAGGTTATGCTGTTAAATGCTAGGAGTCTAATCCAGAAAGTGCAGTCACTGGAAGCAGTCCTCACCTTGGAAGATGCTGACATTTATGCAGTCATGGAGACCTGTTTTAAGGCTGTGGAGAGTACCCCAGTTATACTAGGTTACATTTCCTTCCACATGTTCAGACCACAAACTGAAGGCATGTGAACTAAAGTAGGTGGTGTATCAATATTTATAAAAGATAAATGCACCTCTAGATTGGTTAAACAGCATTATTTCCTAGAATTACTTCAGGTACAATTGACTGTAGGTAAGACCCCTGTTCAAGTCATTGCCAGCTATAGGACCCCTCCATGAATCAGGACATCCACTCAGTCTACTTGGAGCTACTTGAGTCAATTAAGACGCAACCAAGCCCCCTGGTTTTGGGTGACTTTAATTATTCATCTCTTGACTGGGTGAATTATATGTGTTCTAACTCACTTGCCCAAAGGTTCCTGAACCTTGTTAACTCCCAATGCCCTAGATGAGCTGACTGACACACCCACAAGGTGCTCAAACATTGTGGATTTGATGCTCACCAATACAGGGGACCACTACACCACCCCCAGTGTGTGGCCATCCCTGGTGAGATCTGACCACAAACCAGTCTCACTAGAAGTAACTATAACACAAGACCCCCCCCCCCCCCCCTTAGCAACAACTAGACTAAAAAACCTCTGCAGGGCCAATTAAAACTTCTTATGTGACACCATAAATAGCTTCATAGCCCCTCCCCCCACTGATGGAACAGACATCTATGCTGAGTTACACACCAATGCTTTATAGGAGCACCTGTACAATTGTATTGGCTCTGCTGTACCTGATAGAACCAAAGCAAGATCTTCAATGAAAAACAAAGCTGCCTGGTGGACAACTGCTATTAATAGGCTATACAATAGGAGAAAGAAATTGCTGTCTAAGAGTAGGAAGGAAAGGTCTCAAAATTGGAAACACTCCCTCCTTAACTTAAACAAGCAAATAAGACTTCTAGTAGTGAAGTCCTCCAAAGCTAACTATGAATTCAAATTAGCTTCCCTAACTAAAGATAACCACAAGCCATTCTTTAGTTGCATCTGTAAACTCAAAGGTAAGGCCCAGATTTGTGGTGAACTCATAGTTAATGGTATTACACATACAGAACCTGTGGATATAGCAAACCTGCTGGTTGAAAGGTTCAGAGAAAACTTCACTCCCCTCTCCCCACCACATATACCCCAAAGCATCCCTAACACCTGTCTCTCACCTAGTATCTTTGAGTAGCAGGTCTTAAACACCCTCTCCAAGACCAAAAACACAACCTCTATGGACCAGAAAACATCCCAGATTGTGTTCTGCATTTGCTAAAACAGGAATTTGCATCACCAATGGGCATGCTTTTCAATCACAGCCTAAGCAACAGCTTCATCCCAGCAGAATGGAAAACAGCTGCAGTTATCCCTTTGCACAAATGGGGTGTATCCAAGGACCCTGGGAACTATAGACTCATTAGCCTGACAATTTATCTGCCAGACCATGGAACAAATCTTCATGGACCTTATTAACAAAGATATAGGAGACCTCCAAATGCTTGACCCCCCCCCAGTTTGGCTTTGTCAGGGAGAGATTGTGTCTGTTAAACTTGGTGGACTTCTTCGAGACAGTCATCAAAGCCCTAGATGAGGGCAAATCTGTGCATATGGCCTACCAAGACATAGCCAAGGCCTTTGGGACAGTCCCTCACTCAGTCGTCATTGATAAATTCACCCAGCTGGGTATCAACTAATATATTGTCAGGTGGGTTGCAAACTGGCTCACTGACAGAGCTCATATGGTCAAAATATTTGTTTTTATTTTTTTATTTATTGACATCTGTTTACTGGTATAGTCCACTGGGCTAAAAGATCCCATTTTCAGTGGAGGCCCGAGCAGAAAAGTTTCAATACGTAATAGCAACAAGGAGGTTACAAGGTTTACAAAAAATCATTATAATACAAAAATGGCAAAGAAAAATAGATACAAAAAAATGACAAAAATAATAAGCCAATTTGAACAATAATAAAAGTATCAGGAAAAATTAGGTTAAATTAAACAAAACTGGCAAATTAGAAAATAGTACAGCTTTAAGTTTTAAATCGAGTAATGAGTGTGGAGAAAGTACAAGAAAGGCAGAAAATACAGGTAAATACAGGTAGACAGAAACTTCATAAGGATATAGTTAGTAGGTTGTATACCTGAATTGAAGTATAAAATGAGTGACAAAATGTCAGGGATAATTCTAGTGGTGGAATATGCAGTTATGATAGCTATATAGTTAACAAAAGCAATACTATGTCAGGGGAAAGCGGGTTAAGTGACAGCATCAGTCTGGGAAGAGCAGTTACAAGTCAAATTGGAGAGCAGGTGCTTGTGTAGGGCAGATTTGATGTTGATGGGATGTTGTTCAGAACAGACATGAGAGGGGAGATTGTTCCAGGATCTAGCAATGATCGAGCTGTATAAGAGTTTACCTGCCAGTAGGTTAGATTTGTGAATTTGTAGTAGGTTTTGATTTTCTGATCGTAGTGGCCTAGATAAGGAGTAGGGAAAATAAGAAGGGGAGTGCAGGGCAGTCTTGTGGTTTGTAAATTACTTTGTGAGAGGTAGCACGTTGCAGGAGTAGTAAGTAATGTGGGAATCTGAGCCACTGGAGATTTCTTAAGGCTATACAGTGATGGGTAGAATGACGGCAGTTAGAGGCAAATTTGGCAATCTTGTTGTAGCAAGACTCTAATTTTTCTTTCAGGGAGGACTGCAGGTTAATTAATAAGGGTGCACCATAGGTTAAGGAGGGAAGTAGATAAGAGAGGGCTAATGTTTGTTTTGTTGATGAGGAGAGAAATTTATCGTGCCTATAAAGTAACCCAAGTTTCTTATCGGTTTTTACGATGTTGGATTGGATATGTAAATCAAATATTAGATTGTCATCTATTATGACTCCTAACAGTTTGGCACTTGCTACAAGTTACATTTTTATTATCTTCAGTGACAAAATGTTAAAGTCTTGTCTATTAATAACAGTGTTTGTTTTAGGGGTAAACAACATAAGTTTAGTTTTTTTTTTGGCTTTTAAGGAGAGATGATTTTTGGGAGCCAGGATTCAATAGTAGAGAAGGCTATTTGGGTTATTTGTTGTAGAATATTGGAGGTTAGCTGCAGAGCAGACTATGGTTGAGTTGTCTACATACTGGGCTAGGGAGGTATGTGGTATAGCTTGGTGTAGGTTATTTATGTTGCTCTTCTTTCAGCTTTTCCTGGTTAGGGGTTGCCACAGAGGAACTCCGGTCCATTAATGATTGGCAGTAGATTTTTACGGTGCCGAGGTGCCAGCTCGATGCCCAAACTTCAACGAAGGCATGCCCATTCACGCATGTCTTTAGAATGCAACTCAACCATGGGGAGGACATGCAGACTCCAACCAGAAGGTGCTCCAGCCGAGAATAAATATGTTAAATAGAAGGGGACCTAAGATTGATCCTTATGGAACACCTGTAGGGTTATGGAGGTAAAGAGAGAAAGAGTGCTGCTATTTAATGGCATGTTGCCTATCTGAGAGAGAGCTTATAAACCATTTAAGAGACTAAGAAGAAAGACCTATGGAAGAGAGTTGAGAGAGTAGGATAGTGTGGGATATGCTGTCAAATGCTTTAGACAGATCTAGAAAGAGAGCAGATGCTATAAAACCAGAGTCACAAATCTTATTAATAGTGTCTACAAAGGATATTAGTGCAGTAGAAGTACTGTGCCCAGGATGCAATCCATGTTGGGTTGGATAGAGGATGGTGTTCTTAAGCAGGTAGTTAACTAATTGTCTTTGGACACATTTTTTGAGAATTTTAGATATGGGGGATAGAAGAGCAATAGGTCAGAAGCTGGAAATATCAGAGGAGGGGTCAGCTTTATGGAGATGGAGGATAACGGCTTTTTTCAACAGAGAAGAAACATACAATTCATTGATCGATCTATTGATTAGAATGCTGATAGGGTAGGCTACTGCATCAGCAGTGATCTTAAGGAATTTGCCAAAAATATTGTCAGCTGAGTTGGAGCTGGGTTTTAGATTTAACAAGAGTTTCTTTATTCAGGAAGTGGGGATGGGGAGAGAGTAAATTCAGTTTGAGAGGGAGGTATGTTACAGCTTTGTATTGATATGTTAGGGGTTGAGATATTGTGAAGTAGATGAGAAGAGGAGGACTTAGGGTGATGGTTACTTGGTAGAGGAGAGGGAAAAGGAGGCGGCAAGATTAGGCATAGTATTGATAAAATATGAATTAAATTTGGAGGCAATAAGGTCAGGTGACATGTTAAGATAAGGACATGGATTGTTTTTTGTGTCTGGGTTAAGGACATTGTTGATGGAAGACCAGAAGGGTTTGGCGTTAGTTTTCCTGTTTAATTGTAAGTTCCAGAAGTACTGTTGTTTGTCTTTGTGAATAACTTTTTTAGCAAGGTTACAAAGTTGTTTGCATTGGATAATGTTGGAGGGATTGTCAGAATTGAGGCAATGGTTCCAGGCTTTGTCCCTAGCTTTCATAATTTCTCTGGTGGATGTAGATAGCCAATGAGCATGGTTGGTTTTAATTCTAATGGATCTAGTAGGTGCTAAACTATGGAGAATGCTTAGAAAGGAGCTATTGAAGTGAAGAAGGGCATCATCTAGTGGGAAGTTTTTAAGACAGTTCCAGTTGTAACTTTTTAAGTTGGTATTGAATTTATGAGGACAGAATTTCGATAAGTTTTGTGTAACTCTAATATTATGGGCTTTTGAGAGAGATGCTCAGTTGCAAATGGTATAGGTTGGGAGATGATCACTCAAAGAATTTGTTAAGGTGCTAGCAACGCAATATTTGGAGGGGTCTGAGACCAAGATCCAGTCTAGAATTGAGCTTTTGTTGGTTTTGAGGTTATATCTAGTAGTGGAATTAATTAACTGAGTAAAATGGAATAGATTTATACTAATGGGAGACTGGGTGGAGGAAGTAGCTGCCGAGTCAATATTCAGCATTTATATCACGTTATCGAAAGATGAAAAATAGCGAACACTATTTAATCGGTCCCAAAATATCTAAATATGAAAATATCGAACATTCAGAACAGCTAATTTTTTTCCTATGGAAAAAATTACTGCTCCAAAACACATACACACAACAGAAGCACATCAAACAAACAGCAACCACACACCTACACTTAAATTCCTACATCTAACGCTACACTAAACTAAATATACACTACTATCTACCCATTTGCCTTAACCCAAACCCTAACCCTAAGGTCAGTCACTATCGCACACTCACCTAACCCGTGCCCTAACCCTAACTCACTTAAACCTCCCCTTACCCTAAAGTCTGTCACTATCGCACACACGCCTAACCTGCGCCCTAACCCTAGCTCACTAAACCCGCCCCTAACCCTAACATACAAACAATCGGACACTTACCTGAACCCAACCCATAACTGTCCACCACAGCACTAAGAATAGCAAAGCCACAGAAATGGCCAACCGAATTCTTTCCCAAGGAAAGAATTCGCTGTTCTGCAGCTTCGCTATTCTTAGCGTTTGCTGAATAGTGTTCGATATCACAAAATTTGAAGTTTTAATACTTTGATGTTCTGATATAGACCCAATATTCATATCACCTAATATAATAGTTTCATTTTTTATGGTATGGGAAATCCAGGAAAGAATGTCTTCTAATACAGGAATGTTATTCCTTGGTAGAATACAAATTACTTAATACAGAGTTTTTTGGAATTGTTAATGTCGAGAATTGAGATTAAAATTTTGGCATTATAGAAGTGTGGAATAGAATTAGGAAAGGAGGATAAATTAAAGGTTTTTGGATAAATTAAGGCAACACCACCTCCTTTTTTGTGTTGTCTGTCTGCCCTAATTACATTATAATTAGGGGAAGAAATTCAGACTCTTGGATGTGTGGTTTCAGCCATGTTTCAGTGGCAGCTAGGATATGCGTTCTATTTTGGGTTGGCCAGGCATGAAACTCAGAGGTTTTGTTACAGATGCTTTGAAAATGAGGGGATTCTACCTCCTCCAGCAGACCCATAACCAGTGGTGTTCCACAGGGATTGGTTCTGGTAACCCTGTTATTTGGAATCTACTTCTCTACCCACAGAAATTGCCAACATCCTAGCTGACAGGTTCAGCGCAAACTTCTCCCCCCCTCCCCACCAAAAGGGCAAATATCTATCCCAGCAGAGTGCTGCCCCCCTGACATCTCAGATGCTCAGGTAAGAGCCGCCCTCTTCAAAGCAAAAAACACAGCATCAATGGGACCAGACTGTGTCCCGGGCTGCGTCCTACATGAACTCCAAGAAGAGCTAAACCCAAACATAAAACTACTGTTCAATCTCAGCCTTACTACAGGATATGTGCCCAAAGAGTGGCGTACAGCAACAGTGGTCCCTCTCCATAAAGGTGGTGCCTCAACGGATCCTGGAAACCATCGCCCCATAAGCCTGACTAGCTTGGTCTGCAAAGCTATGGAAAGGATCATCATGGACCTCACAAATAAAGATATTGGGGACCTACAGACACTGGATCCTACCCAGTTCGGCTTTGTTAAGGGCAGATCCTGCCTCTTAAACCTGGTTGATTTCTTTGAAACTGTCACCGAGGCCATTGATGAGGGGAAGGTGGTCCACACAGCCTACCTGGACCTCGCAAAAGCCTTCGATACAATACCCCACTCGGGCATTATAGATAAGCTCACCAGCTTAAATATAAACCCCTATGTCACTAGATGGATTGCAAACTGGCTCAAGGACAGAACCCACATGGTTAGAATTGCTGGAGCCATGTCAGACTCCAAACCATTTACAAGTGGTGTCCCACAAGGCTCAGTCCTGGGACCTCTCTTGTTCAGTATATATTTCTCGGAGGTACAGGCCAACACGGAAGGACTGTGGCTGACCACGTTCGCAGATGACTGCAAACTGGGTGCCATAATCGACTCTCCAGCCGACACAAGCATCCTCCAAAAGGGCCTCATAGAAACAGATAACTGGTGCCAGAGCCATGGCCTCAAGCTAAATGCCAAAAAGTGTATAGTCATCCCCTTTGGCAAAAACAAAGTGCCCACAAATTACCACATAGGTGGTAATCCATTAAGTACAGAAGAAGTAATTAGGGACCTGGGGACCCAAGTTGATAGCAATCTCTCATTTGACAACCATGTGGCCAAAGTGGTTAGAAAAACATTTTATATAGCCCACCTGATCATGAAGGGATTCACATCTAGATCAGGGGAGGTCATCGTGCCTCTTTACTCATCCCTCATCAGGCCCATAATTGAGTACAATGCCCCTTTTGGGATGTACCTTACCAGACACCTGCAGCAACTGGAAAGACCCCAAAAGTACCTCACCAAGAGGATCAAAGGGCTCAAACAGATGCCATATGCTGCCCGATTAAAGAAACTCCAGCTCTACTCAGTGGCATACCGCCTGTTCAGAGGTGATCTGTGCCTGACGTATAAAGCCATGTCCAACCCGGAATTAATGGACATGCTGCACCTCAGAAAATCCAAATCCCATTGAGCTACGTGCTCGAGAGACTTGAACCTCAGCACTGAAATAAATAGGACATGCTGGAGGGACAGATTCATAACCCAGAGGCTCCCTTCACTCTGGAATAAAATCCCAGTCCAGGTTAGGCAGAGTCCCTCATTGACTTTCTTCAAGAGGAATCTTGATGAGTGGATGGGAGATCATAGGTTTACCCTGGGTATCACTTCTGTGTCACTGTTAGACAGAGGCACAGTATACTAACCTCGAAAAAGGGCATAGCAAAATAAATTTAAAATGGGTGGCGAAAGCCAAACACATTCTGGCTAGGCTTATAAATGCCCTAGGGCAGATAGCCTAGTATGAACCTATGAACCTATAAAGTACAGACTAAATCTAAAGGACTGTGGCTGACAATGTTTGTTGTTGACTGCAAATTGAGAGTGATCACTGAAACCCCTAGCAATGTCAACATCCTTCAAGAAGGTCTTACACAGACGAATGACCGGTGCCAAAGTCATGGTCTTAAACATAATGCAAAACATGCATTATCATCCCCTTCAGCAAGGGTGATATTCCTGCAAACTACCACATCAGTAGAAATACCTTAAGCACACAGTCAGTGGTGAGATATCGGGCACACACAGCAGCCTTAACTTTGATCACCGTGTCTCCACAGTGGTAAGAAGGGCATTTTATATTGTTCATCTCATAAGTAAGGGCATTGCCTCCAGAAAAAAAAGGTTATAACTCCCTGTACTCTTCCCCCATAAGGCCAATAATAGAGTACAATGCTCTCTTTGGTATGTTTCTTTCCAAACACCTGCAGCAATTGGAGAGACCACAAAGTTTCCTTACAAAGAAAATTCAGGGTCTTCAAGATCTCTCTTATGTGGACAGACTGAAATCATTGTCACTTTACTTTGAATCATACAGACTGCTTAGAGGGGACCTGTGTCTTGTATATAGAGCAATCTCTGATCCATCTTTAATGGAAATGCTGCACATTCACAAGTCAAATGGCACATGGAGCACTCGCTCAAAGAACCTAAACCTGCTATGTGACATCAACAGAACTTGCTGGAGAGACATATTTGTTTCACAGAGGTTTCCCCAACTTTGGAACAAGCTTCCTATTTATGTTAAACAAAGCCCCTCCTTGGCTCTGTTTAAGTGTAATTTGAACAATTGGATGGGTAACTGGAAATTCATCCTGGGGGGGGGGTTCCACCTGTTGCCCTCTTGGACAGGGGTAATAGGTGCTGATTTTAGTGTCTGCTTGAACCAGACACCCTTAGAAACATGAGTTGAACTTGGCTAGGCTTGTAAGGGCTCTGGGGCCATTAGCCTAGTAACGTCCTATGATCCTATGAACAGCTCACCTAACACTAGGGCAGTGACCTAAATCTTTCAAAAAATAAATAAGATTAAAGGGAGGATAGATTTGCCATACACCATGTACCCTTTCTCTAGAGCACACTCACTCTACAAGTTAAGTAGTGTGACACAGACTGCCTTTAACAAGGAGCAGGAAAACTGGATAAGGGTTCATAAATTCATCCTCGGTATGACTGGCCTGGTCTCATGAAATGAGAGGCAAGGCAAGGCCAGCGGTACATTTAAGCCAATCACATGTCTAGGGTGGCAATGGTGTCTGACCTACAATGGATGTGGATGCAAGACAGAAAAAGAAAGAGACAACCACAGAGACAGAGAACTGTGAAGATTTATTTTATTTATTTATTTTACATTTGTTGACCGGGCTAGTCTAACTGGATATATGTCCATTTTCAGTAGAGGCCCGGGGAGATAAGCTCCAAGACACGATGAAGAGATAACCTATACTTTCCTTATTCAAAACAGTGGGCTTAGTTTAAATAACTGTGCCACACAAAGGTCATAGAAATCTCATGGAGTCTGTCTAGGAAGAAATGTATACTGGCAGATGCTCTGGGAAATGCCATGTAACCATGGGGAAAGCCTAATAAAAAAGTACTTGCAGATATAAACAAGAAGCCAAATGTCTCCCAGCAAGTAGTAAAGAAATTCCAAGTTTCTAAACAAAAAGTATTAGATTGTTAAACATATATATCACATAAAAAGTGTTTGGCAATAGAAATCCACAGCTTCATTAGAATCAAAACTAGTGTAGGAGCTTGCCTTAGGGAATAAGTACATAGGTTGATCCTAGATTACCTTAAGCATTCATCTATGGAAAATATCTGTCAGCCTCTCGTTTCTGGTCCTCTATATTAGAAAGCATAGAAGGCACAAGAAGTTTAAAAAGCAGGGTGTATGATAAGAGGCCGTGATGTGGAAGAGTGCAAGTATTATTAAATGTATTCTGCAATTTTTGTTTACCAATGTCCATCATCAGAAAAGAGAAATGGATATCAAAGAGGATTCAACTCAAGCTTAAGGTAGGCCCCAGGCCTTGCTTGTGGCACAAAGACTTCTACTATGTGTCCCCTAACAAAATGTCCCTGAAGCTTAGCAGGTGCGTTTGGCATAATTAATGTCTTCATCTCATAGACACAAGACACAGGGTGTAATTTCTTACCTTGTGTAACTGGCTAGCCTTAAAATGGCCCTTCAGGGCAGTTAGCCTAGTATTCACCTATGATCTATGAACTGGATAAACACATTAGAATAAAGATTCAGCTTGACAAAAAAAACAATCTAGCATACATGTTTTTGAAGGGGAGGGACAAGCCCTCTCTGGACCACCCATGTGGGAGGTTCACCCCCCACACATCCTTCTTATATATACACCAGCTCAATAATCACCCAAACATGTAGGAAAAGAAATAAAATCTTCAAAATAAATGAATCACTCATGGTCAGCCTTAGGCATAGGCAAACTAGGTGACTGTCTAGGCCGCCATACAGGCTGGCCCTGAAATCAGTGCCAGTGTTGTGATAAAAACAGCACCAGTAATGACTTCCTGGGGAAAACATGTCGAATGAGTCACAGCTCATCTATTTCTGTTAATGAGTTACAACCCTGTGTGCTTCTTATTCAGCCACCTGTACGGTAGCCATTGCAGGGATGTAAGCTCACTTCATTAATGTATTCTGACAGTGTCCACTGGTAAGAAATCTCTGGAATTATTATTATTATAGTTTTATTTTATTTGGGTGGCCACGGTGGTGCAGTGGTTAGTGTAGCCACCTCAACGCAAGAGGTTCTCTGATTCGATTATCAGCTGGGGTGCCTTCTATGAGGAGTCTGCATGTCCTCCCTGTGGTAGCATGGGTTTCCTCCAGGTGCTCCGGATTCATCCCAAAGACATGCTGTAGGTGGATTGGACACTCCAAATTGGCCTTAGGTGTGTGTGTGTGTGTGTGTGTGTGTGTGTGTGTGTGTGTGTGTGTGTGTGTGCACCTTCTGTGGAAGGCTGGGCACCGGGCTGGCACCTCAGCACCATAAAACTCCACTGCCAATCCTGAGTGTACAGGTGATCTGCTGTGGCGACCCCTAACCAGGAAAAAGCTGAAAGAAGAAGATAGTTTTATTTTATTATAGTTACTAAGTTGTCCCAAATGAGTCAAAGCCCATTTTTAGCAGATGCCTTAGAGAAAATGTTCACAATTATAAGTACGGTACAGTTCACTGCACTGAAATTATGCAATAGTAGATTGTATAGCAAGTGGTCAATCATAACACTATAAAGTAAACAGTAAAGCAATCAGCTCCATGTACACATTTTTCATTCTTACTACAAATTCCATTCATCTTTATATTTTTATTAACAGGAAAAGTAAGTAGAGATGTTATACCAGAAAAGCAGGAAGTAGCTATAAAAAGGCAAAACAGATTAAGAAAACAAAGCAGCTTGTAAGTGACTATCAAGAAGAGGGGGGTAAGAAAGGTGATTAGATGGTGAAGATTAGAATAAATAAAATATATAGTTATAATAGTGGAAGAAAAGAAGAAAAAAGGAATATAATACTCAGTGTATGTAGCGCTAAATTAAATAAAGGAATTTCTAACAATGTAAAATTGCCATTGTAGTGTAGGGCCACAGTGTTGTATAGGACCATCAGTGCAGTGTAAGGTCATACAGTTGTGTAGGGTTTTCAGTATAGTGTATGCCCGTAGTGTTGTTTATTCTATTTATTATTATTTATTTACATTTGTTGACCGGGAGTGACCAACTGGATGTAGGTCCATTTTCAGCAGAGTCCCGGGGAGAAAAGCTCCACAGTTAAAATATACAGACATGGATTTACATAGCAATTAACAATTTGATCAACATAGCAATTAAAAATTACAAACATAGTTACAGATGAAAAACATACTACATCAGTAGACAACGAGAATCTTTATCATCTGCAAAGTGCATAACAGACATTAACAACATCTGAGCTTGCTATAATCAAGGTAGTTTGTGGGGTGGAAAGAAAGGTAGTGGGTGGATGGGGTGGGTGATATTAGAGGGGGAGTTGCAAGGGCATAGCCAGCATGTTTTTAGGTGCACTTTTAGTAAAGTTTTGAAGTGGGTGCATGATGGTACGGAGGTAATTGTGGGTGGGAGGGAGTTCCATAATTTGGCTATGGCGCAAGAGAATAGTGCTTCTCCAGCAGAGTTATCGGCTTTAGTGACCTGTAAGTGATTTTTGTTGCTGGATCCTAGTGGTCTGGTAGTGCGATAGGGTTGGAGTAGATTCTGGAGGGATGGGACCTTTAGTGGATGGTTTACTAGTTTGTGGGCAGTTGATATCATTGAAGGAGGTGAGGGAGTTCAAGCGAACCCAGTTCAGCAAGTGAGAGACAGTGGTGACTACGGTAGGATGCCCCTGTGGTGAATTTGGCGATTTTGTTGTAGCAGGTCTCTAGCTTGTTTAGATCACATTGCCTTAGGTTGGTATATACTGGAGAGGCATAAAGTAGGGAGGAGATAAGGTGGGAATTTGCTGCTGAAATCTTTGATGGTTTGGTGAGAAGTTGCTTATTTCTGTATAATGCTCCAAGTTTTTTGTGGATGTTTTTTATGGTCATGGATATGTGAATGTCAAATTTTAGTTTATTGTCTATTTCAACTACTAGCAATTTGGTTTGTTCAGTTGGGTGTATAGTGGTGTTGTCTTTTGTTGTGATGTTAAAGTGAGAGTTGTTTTGAGTATGTTTGGTGGGTTGGAAGATGAGTAGTTTAGTTTTGTTTGGGTTGAGTATTAATTGGGCATTAGATAATCAAGTTTGAACAGAGGAAAAGGCTTCCTGTGTGACTTTTTGAAGTTTGGGTAGGGACTGGGCTGAGCAAATGATGGCTGAGTCATCTGCGTATTGTATGAGTGTGCCATGTTTGGTGGCAGAGGCTAGATTATTGGTGAAAATAGAGAAAAGTAGGGGTCCAAAGATGGATCCTTGGGGAACCCCTATAGAACAGGTAGTTGGGGAGATATGTCATTCTGCCATACAACAGATTGTTGGCGGTCAGACAGGTAACTCTGAAATCAGTTGGTGACTGATTGAGAGAAGGATAGGTTATTGAGGACAGAGATGAGTTGTTTGTGTGGGACCATGCCAAATGCTTTAGATAGGTCTAGCAAAGTAGCAGAGGAGAGATAGCCATTGTTTTTATGCCGAAGGATATTGTTAGTAAAGGAGAGTAAGGAAGTGGTGGTGCTATGGTGTAGTCAGAAACCATGTTGAGTATTGGAAAGGAGGTTGTTAGTAAGGAGGTAGTCTGAGACCTGAGAGCGAATGCATCTCCCTAGTATTTTGGAGAGTGGAGAGAGAATAGTATGGGGCAGTAGTTGGTTAGTTTTGTGGTGGGGAATTATATGTGATACTTTCCACAGTGTGGGAACGTAACTTTCTGACAGAGATCAGTTAATCAAGATGTATACTGGGTAGGCTAGAGCATCAGCTGCGATTTGTAGGTATTCACTTGAGAGGTTGTCTGCTGCTAATTTGGTGGGCATAAGTTTAGTTAAGAGTTTTTTTATGTTGCAGGTAGGAACAGGAGAAAAAAGAGAAGACAGTGGGGAGATTACTAGTTGAAGGTGTGGGTTGGAGGGGAGGGGGGTTGTGTTGTCTAGCTAGTGATAGTATGGTTTGTGTGAAGTGTGTGTTGAATGAGGTAGCAATATTTTTGGAGGAGTGAGGGATGTTAGGAGGAGGGGTACTGACTTTACCTGGGTGGAAAATGGAGTTTATGGAGGACCAGAATTGTTTGAGGATGTGTTGGGAGGAGTTTAGAGCAGACTGGTAGTATTGGAATTTGTCCTGTTTTATTAGCTTTTTGACTCTGTTGCATAGTTCTAGGAATTTCTGTCTAGTTGAGGGGGGTTTGTTTTTGTGTCAGTGCTCCCAGGCTTTATCCCTGTTTTTCATTTCTGACTCTAATAAATAGATAAAATAAAATAAAATATGACGATTAGAGTAATGTAGGGCAACAGTATTGCATAGGACCATCAGTGTAGTGTAGGGCCACAATCTTGTATATGGCCACCAGTGTAGTGTAGGACCACAGTGTTGTATAGGATCATCAATGTAGTGTAGGCCCACAGGTTGTATAGAGCCATCAGTGCAGTGTAAGGTCATGGTGTTGTGTAGGGTTTTTTGTATAGTGTAGACCCATAGTGTTGTGTGGGACTTTAGTGCAGTGTAGGGCCATGGTTGTGTATAGGACTGTCAGTGTAGTGTAGGACCACATAGTTGCACAGTGTTGTATAGGGCCATCAGTGTAGTGTAGGGCCACAGTGTTGTATAGGGCCATCAGTGTAGTGTAGGGCCACAGGATGTATAGGGCCATCAGTGCAGTGTAAGGTCATAGTGTTGTGTAGGCTCATAGTATTGTGTAGGACTTCAGTGCAATGTAGGGCCACAGTGTTGTGTAGGGCTGTAAGTAAGATGTAGAGATATAGTATTGTGTAGGACATCAAAACAGTGTAGGGTCATAGTGTTACTTGATCAGTTTATTGGTTTGCTTAAAACATCAGTGAATTGTGAAAAACGTGGTGCTCCGAATCAGTAAACCAATTGCTGCATATTTGAGCATTTATATATTTATTATTTATTTATATTTGTTGTATGAATTAGTCCCATTAGGTATAACCTTCCTTTTGTGGAGGCTTAAGGTGGTATCCTTACTGAGTAAAGGCAATTTGGTCAGGACACTGAGGAAATCCCCCTAATCTTTTACAGCCATGAAGGAAGAGGAGATAGGAAGTCATAGAGAAACAAACAAACACAAAGACACAGATACACACACACAAACACACACACACACACACACACACACACACACACACACACACACATGCACAAACATGTTTCAGAGGTGTGTCTAAATGTGTATAGGATTCTGCAGTCCTTATTTGTGTAATATAATGACTATGTAACCAGAAACTGAAAATATCTGACGTCCTTCTTCAGGAGAGCAATATGAAATAAACAAAGTAAATTTTACAGTGACACCCCGCTGTCTAAGAAACAGCTTCCAGGCTTTAGCAAGGTCTTTGATTTTCAGGCAAAAGCATTTGTGACTGCATGGTCAACAATGCTAACATCCTTGCAGACTAACTAATGTGCAGAGAGGAGGAACACAGTGAGACGTGACTCAGATAAGGAGGCTTCAGCCACAAAACCAGAAGAAAATACTAAATACTAAATAAAATACTAGAAAAAAACACTCAAGTATTCAACTATGGTACCACCTTTATCATTCTTATAAGAAAAGCGCAGTCCGAGTCTGAACTGTCTGCAAACAGCTAAAGTTAACTTTGAACCTAACACCACTCTTAAGTATTCAACTGTGGTATCACCTTTATCATTCTTATAAGAAAAGCTCAGTCCTAGTCTGAACTGTCTGCAAACAGCTAAAATTAACTTTGAACCTAACACCACTCTTAAGTATTCAACTGTGGTATCACCTTTATCATTCTAATAAGAAAAGCGCAGTCCGGGTCTGAACTGTCTGCAAACAGCTAAAGTTAACTTTGAGTATGTGTCTACATGTTTGAGCCAATATTCATTTTTCCCTGGAAAGCACCCTGCTTTGGCTTGTAAGCAGCCACCCCCCCCCCCCCCACACACACACACACTCATCTTCCACTTTCTCTCTTATTCCCTTCTATTAGCAAATAGCATCCATAACTGATCAATACTTTGTGTTTATTAATTTAAACTGAGACCACAGTAGCCTACTGATACAAGGTTATCCTGTTTTCCCACCTGAGAAATGGTTAAGAAATGACTTACAGTTTCAGAGCAGTCCTTGGTCAATTCTGATTGTTTCTTAAACACAAACTTGTCTTTGCTTTGGCTCATTAGCAGCAGTACAAAAGAACTGCCTGCTCACACCCTTGTTCTCCCCCCCCTTCCCTGTTTATTACCTTAAGCCAATCCCAAAGTTAATAAATATTACCTGTGGCAGGCACCATTTTTAAAACTATAACCACCCTTGTCACTATCATATGTTCATTTATCAGTTTACTCTGTTACCTGATTGTTTCCACCCCCTCATAAGATCTATTAACAGGGTCTATACCCGCTTCGCTCCTCACCCTGCCCCCTATTACCTCCCACCCCCAGTGGTCCTACGTTTATTACACTCACAAACCCCTTCAATCTTTCCAGTAGCCAAACACAGTGCTAACCCAACACTACCTCCTCCATCTTCCCACTACTATCACACATCCTCAACTAACATGTACAAGCATACCTTACCTATGCTCACTGCATGCACTCTCCTTGCATATTTTACATCCTACCAAAGCTCCATCATTCCCCCACTCAACCACTACCACTGTACTACTACTCACACCAATACTCATGTCTCACCCTCACTCAGCTCCACTCCCACCAGCTCAAGAACCATCCCTATGCACCCCCACATATTCTACCAACTATATTACTCAAACATAAAGCATTCCTACAACTTAACATAGTAACCCTCCCACCATACCTATTACCCACAGAGCACAATCATAAAGTTTCCCTAATAAACAAATACATTCAAAAACTGAGAAAACTGATAACCTCATGCATATCAAAACTAGCCCAAAATGGAGACATCCACCCCAACCCTGGCCCTACCATTTCCAACCCCAATCCTCATAATCGGACTAGAAA
Organism: Protopterus annectens; assembly: GCF_019279795.1. Taxonomy (NCBI): domain Eukaryota; kingdom Metazoa; phylum Chordata; order Ceratodontiformes; family Protopteridae; genus Protopterus; species Protopterus annectens. Next base: position 490,437,733 of record NC_056740.1, on the reverse strand, counting down.
CCACAACTTCTCCCATATCACAGCCAATAGAAAGCCAAGTGACTTTCTTCTACTAAGCCTAAATTTTAGAAGTATATCCAACAAAGTCCATGAACTCCATGCCACCATTGACTTGTACTCCCCAGATATAGTCATCCTGACAGAAACTTGGCTAAAACCTCACATTACCAGTGAGCAAATACTCCCTACCGATTACGGCATACTAAGAGTAGACCGGCTAAACAAGAAAGGAGGCGGTGCAGCTATAATATTTAAACAGCATCTAAACATCCAGATCTTAAAATTATCAGCTCCGCAAATAGGCAATGAAGAAATAATATATACCAACCTCAAAATAAATCAAAACAAAACCATCAACATAATTAGATGCTACTTCCCACCTGGCCAAAATATCCCTCCACTAGAAAACCTCCTCAGCTGGTCTACCCACCATCTCCCCCAAGAAACTATAATTTTAGGTAATTTCAATATTGACTGGCAATCCTGTTCTGGCAACAATCCAACCCATCTTGAATACCTTCATGGCTTCACCCAACTAGTCCAGTTGCCAACCAGGATAAATAAAAACTCCAGCAAGTACACTACCCTGGATTGGATACTAGTCAGTAAGAGCCCCCAGTCATATATAACAGGCTGCTTATCAGATAGCCTCAGTGATCACTCCCCAACATTCCTACTCAAAAAATACCTATACCAAGCTAAACCTATCATCTACCATCAAATACGTAAAAAACTAAACTTTAACCCACTCACATTCTTCTCATCCCTCAAAGAATGTAACTGGCATCCTCTAAAGTACCTCAGTCTTGATGACACAGTTGAATTTTTTAATACTACCTTCCTGAGCATCCTTAATTACCATGCCCCCATAAGACTTTCCAGAACCAAAGCACAACCCTCCCCATGGCTACAGAAAACCACTAAGTCAGAAATGAAATCAGAGATAAAGCCTTGGAGCACTGGCACAAAACCAAAAGCCCCTCAACTAGACAGAAATTCCTAGAACTACACAAAAGAGTCAAAAAGCTAATAAAAACAGGACAAATTCCAATACTACCAGTCTGCCCTAGTCTCCTCCCAACACAGCCCCAAACAATTCTGGTCCTCCATAAACTCCATCCTCCACCCAGGTAAAGTCAGTACCCCTCCTCCTAACATCCCTCACTCCTCCTAAAATATTGCTTGGCCATCATCCTGCTCATCTTATGAAATCTTTACCATATGGGGAATTTATTAGAATTATGAGATTGTGTAACAATGACAATGACTTGGAAATAGAATTACAAAAAACAGTAGATTTATTTGTAAGAAGGAATTATAATGTAAAAGAGGTTAAATTATCCTTACAGAAAGCTAAGAATGAAGGATTTCAGATAAATAAAATATATAGAACTAGAGTAAATAAAGGAGAGAAAGATGAACATACTGATAAACAGATGTTTTTCGTTCTGTCATATGATTTAATGACAGAAAAGGTTAAGAAAGCAGTACAAAAATATTGGCCTTTTTTATTTAAATATAGTGATTTAGTAGAAATTATTCCAATAAGTATTACATTTTCTTATAAAAGAGGGAGAAATCTGAAGGACATTTTGGTACATGCTAAGTATTCGAATCCAAATGTTAATTTACTAAAAGAGATAGTTTTATTGGGAACATTTGAATGTGGGAATTGCATTTCGTGCAAGTATATAAGTAAAACATTCGAATGCATTAATGGTAAGATTTTTAGATCGAGTGGGACTTTTTATTGTAATTCAGTAGCAATAGTCTATGCTATTAAATGTCCATGTGGACTGTTTTATATAGGGGAAAGTAAAAGGGCCTTAAAGGTCCGACTTCAAGAACATGTAAGAGATATAAAAAATAAAAAATTAGAAAGTCCCTTAGCAGTACATTTTAAAGATTATCATAATAGTTCACCTGAAGGCTTACTGGCAACAGTTTTGGAACAGGTAATAGTTTATAATATTGATGATGATTTAGTTAAACAAAAACTGCTATATAAGGAGACAGTTCTTATATTAAAGTATAATACACTGACACCTATGGGTATTAACGTAGAATGCAACTGGAGAGTATTTTTATGAATGACATTTATTGTAAATTAACTGATTGTTTGATTGTGAAATTGTTCTATTAGCCTTTATAATTAAGGTTGTTGAATGGTATAAATAATTTGTAACTATTTGGAATATTCATTCTCCTAGAAGGCGTAAGCCGAGGCGCCAGAGAAAGAAAGAAATAAAATTGTGTTGGATCTTATGTGGTCGTATTGCTGCATAAAGCCTTGGAGCACTGGCACAAAACCAAAAGCCCCTCAACTAGACAGAAATTCCTAGAACTACACAAAAGAGTCAAAAAGCTAATAAAAACAGGACAAATTCCAATACTACCAGTCTGCCCTAGTCTCCTCCCAACACAGCCCCAAACAATTCTGGTCCTCCATAAACTCCATCCTCCACCCAGGTAAAGTCAGTACCCCTCCTCCTAACATCCCTCACCCCTCCTAAAATATTGCTACCTCATTCAACACACACCACAAAAACCATACTATCACTAGCTAAACAACACAACCCCCCTCCCCTCCAACCCACACCTTCAGCTAGTAATCTCCCCACTGCCTTCTCTTTTTCTCCTGTACCTACCTCCAACATAAAAAAAAACTCTTAACTAAACTTAAGCCCACCAAATTAGTAGCAGACATCCTCCCAAGTGAATACCTACAAATCGCAGCTGATGCTCTGGCCTACCCAGTATCCATCTTGATTAACTGATCTCTGTCAGAAAGTTACGTTCCCACACTGTGGAAAGTATCATATATAATTCCCCTCCACAAAGGTGGCCGCTCCACAGAACTAACCAATTACTGCCCCATAGCTATTCACTCTCCACTCTCCAAAATACTAGAGAGATGCATGCAATCTCAGGTCTCAGACTACCTCCTTACTAACAACCTCCTTTCCGATACTCAGCATGGTTTTTGACCAAACCATAGCACCACCACTGCCTTACTCTCCTTTACTAACACTATCCTTCAGCATAAAAACAATGGCTATCTCTCCTCTGCTACTTTCCTAGACCTATCTAAAGCATTTGTCATGGTCCCACACAAACAACTCATTGCTGTCCTCAATAACCTATCCTCCTGTCAGTC